>NW_005871072.1:2090942-2128675 GCF_000147115.1 Myotis lucifugus
GGCCCTGCTAATGTAGGGCCCGGCCCGGGGAGGATGGCTCCCTACGGTGGGGACCGGTCATGTCGGAGGTACCCGGAGTCCGCTGCAGCGCTGGGGCGCCAGTTTTAGGAGAGGCCCGACTTCGACTCCGGGGGCCAGCTGGTGGAGGCGATAGACAAGTATCAGATATTAGCAAGACATCTACAGAAAGAGGCCCAAGCTCAACACAATATTCTGAATTCACAGAAGATCTAAAGAAAACCATAGGCAAAATTGCAACATGCTTGGAATTACGAAGTGCACCTTTACAGTCCACACAGTCCCAAGAAGAATTTAAACTGGAGGACCTGAAGCACGCTAGAACCAATCCTAAAGAATTCCCATAATAAAGAATCACCTTACCTATAATAAAGAATTCCTATTTGACGTGCAGCCTGTCCCCTTAAGAAGAATTTTAGCACCTGGTGAAGAAGAGCATTTGGAATTTGAAGAAGATGAAGAAGAGGGTGGTGCTGGATCGGGTCTCCTGATTCCTTTCCTGCTAGAGTTCCCGGTACTTTATTACCAAGGTTGCCGTCAGAACCAAGAATGATGTTACTATCAGAATCGAGAAGATCCGTCTGAAAGATGCTGGGCAATGCATTGATCGCCATATCACAGTCAGTGTAAAGGATCCGAACGGCACAATTTAACTCCTGTGCAAGATACCCTTGTGGCTTCAAGAAAAGAAGATACAGCCCTAACCGGTTTGGCTCAGTGGATAGAGCGTCAGCCTGCGGACCAAAGGGTACCAGGTTCGATTCCGGTCAAGGGCATGTACCTTGGTTGTGGGCACATCCCCAGTAGGGGGTGTGCAGGAGGCAGCTGATTGATGTTTCTTTCATCATCGATGTTTCTAACTCTCTATCCCTCTCCCTTCCTCTCTGTAAAAAATCAATAAAATATGTTTTTTTTTAAAAAAAAGAAAGAAAAGAAGATACATATGTTCCTTTTAATGTGGACATTGAGCTCCAGAAGCATGTTGAAAAATTAACCAAAGGGCCAGCTACCTTCTTTGAATTCAAACACTACAAGCCTAAAAAAAAGGTTTATCAGTACCAAGTGTTTCGCTTTCATGGAGATGGATGAAATTAAACCTGGGCTCATTGTAATAGAACTATACACGAAACCCGATGATTTTAAAAGAAAGTAATTGCAATTATTGACCAAAAAACCACTTTATCTTCATCTACATCAAACTTCGCACAAGGAATGACCCTGAGATGAATAACCTGGAACTTCTGTGAATTTTACCACTCACTAGAAACATCGTAGCTCTGCGTAGAATCATTTCCCTTCAGCAGGCAGGAAGCAGGCGGTGCCAGGCCAGTGGGCCCGAGGGAGTCGACTGCAAAGCTGTAGCACAGAACCTACATCCAGCACGTCACTGACATGTAAGAGTCCTTTGGATACAGGCTTATTGAAGGTGTTGAAACATGTTTTTACTTTTCTATTGATTGTGCAGTTAATATTCTTTCTAATTGACCACTACTGCCCTGCTTCCTGGGACAACACTGTTGTGGGTGGGATGTGCTCATCTTCAACCTTATTACAGCGATAAGAATGTACTAGAGTTTACACATCTGTTCCTTTCTGCTCCACTATGCTCTTTTGGTTTTTTGAATTAATGTCAAACTTTGGGCCAATGTGGGTAGGATAGTATCAAACTGATTTGGAGAGTTTGGACCAGTTATGCTGTCCAAGACGTAAATTTCTAGGCTGCTCCTCGAAGGTGGCCTAAGTTCACCGGATTTCATCCTTTTCCTGCTCAGAGTGTGCCTTGGCCAGGTCGGTATCCATATGGGGGTGTTCCCAGGTTATAGCTGTGATTTTTCCAGATGTCAAGATTGTTTCTGAAAGTGAGCATATTTTCAGTCATGTTGATTTGCTGTTCTTCTACATCACACTGTTATTCTTTCTGATAGTGATTCTAGGATTAACGTGGAACCATCTCAGAATAATTACCAATTTTTAGATGGGTTAATAATTTCTTCTAAGACATGTAATCTAAAAATAATTTGAGTCAGATGCTAACTAGATACTGCAGGAATAACTGCTGTTTTCTGACAATTAATTGTGAAACCTGGAAACCTGCATACCTCTTATAGCGATGATTATGCGAGATTTGGAGATACTCTATTTTTTTTTTACATAGGTAGATAGGCTTGCCATTTATTTCCTGTTTAGATATATCGCCATTCATCCATATGGAAATATGCAGGTCATTAGCTTGTTATTATCTGACTATTTACATTATTTTTTACTTAATGGGGCATAAATAAAACTTTCATGCTATTCACGAGGCACCTATTTGATACACAGAACATTAAATCTGGGGTGGGCTTTCTGTGGGTTAGATGTAGAGCCCACATATGAAATATCACTACTTTCAATGACCAGTGCTAACACGAGGGGAATGTGGTGCAGTACTTGGCCTGTTTTTAAACTAGTGTAATAACCTGTCATACTGTTCAGTATGTTTGCTTTTTAAAATAAGTAACCACAATTAAGTTGTCCTAGCCCTTGCACTTCAAGAGATCTAGTCTTTCAGTTGCCTGTTGGGTCAATTCCATTTACTGAGATGGATGTCAGAAACTTTAGGAGCCTGAAAGAATTCTCAGCCAGATTTAGTCTGGTCTCTCATCTTGATTAGATTAATTTCAAAATGGTTCCGTCCACAATAACTGGAGGGGATGAGGAATTGCCTTAAATAACTTTGTTGTTCACTCAACTCTTAGACTGTGAGTTGTCAGCCCCCCAGACTGTAAGCTCCTCAGGGGCAAGAACTACACTTTCTCCATGTCATGTAAACGGAGGTGTGGGAGAGCACTCTGTACCCTGATGTAATTATGATAACTGATTTCCTTTTGTTTGATGTCACTGACAAGACCTAAAAAATTCTCCCTCAAAAAACCTCTATTAAAATGTAGCAAAACTGAAAATAAAAAAGAAGAAATCTCATTCTACATTGTCTCCTATTTTCGTTTTGTTTTATTTTTGCTTTGTGGAAATCTAGAACTAGGAATACAAACAGATAAAAACCAAAAATATACAACAAAATACACTGAGATCCATAAAAATAAAGCAAAAATTAGTGTATTGAATCAAATCCATGATAGTTAAATTCAGTTAATTATGTTATCACAAGTTAATTGATTTGTATTAATTGTAATAGTCTGTGTACACTTTTGTTTAATGGGTTTAAACATTTAGTGAATCAACAATCTTAGGCATGATTATAATGAACTCCTTAGACATTTAACATTTTTCAAATATATTTAAATACTGGAGAAACTTGTTTTTTTATCATGCATGAGGTATACAAATATTTAAAGAATGATCTATTGTCTTATTTAAAGAAGTTTATTTTTTCATTTGACAAATCGATGTTTTCTTTCTACCTAAGTCAGCTCCCCCTTTTTTCTTCTGAGCTAAGTATTTCTTACCCAGTTCAACACCACCAAAATCTTTTCTAAATACTCCCAGAAACAGAATTAAAGACTCTTTCCTCAATGCCTTGGTGACACATTATTTTATGTCAGCTATCACACTAAATTACAGCTGTGTCATTTACTTATTATTTATTTATTTATTTATTTATTTATTTATTTATTTATTTATCTATCTATCTATCTGTTTATTTTTTTATCTACACCCAAGGATGTGTTTATTCATTTTACAGTGGGAGGCAGAGAAAGAAAGAGGGACACTGATGTGTGAGGGAAACAATGGGGGATTAAACCTACAATCTAGGTATGTGCCCTGACCAGGAATTGAATCTGCAATCTTTTTTTATTTTTTGTTGTATGGGATGATGTTCCAACCAACTGGATCACCCAGCCAGGACTGAATCATCGCTTTTAACTTCCTCATAAATCAGGCAACATCTTAAAATCCAAAGTGTTATATTCTTATCATAATTACAAATTATTAGAAAATACCTAACTCATAAAAGGTGTTCTATAAATATTAATTAAAAGAATGTTTAAAGTGCTTTAATATATTAATAGTTCTGTTGAATTCTTTCAGGTTATTACTCAACACAAAACCATTTCAGCTTGAAAATAAAGAAATGCAATATATTTATTAATAGACATTTTTGTAACCTAAAAGCTAAAACAAAACAAATAAAATAGGCCTAAAAAATGACAATCAATTGTACTGTGACATATAAGTTACTTATTAAATAACTTTGTTCAAAGGATCACTGTAGATCATCTAAAATTAAGACAATTTCTAGTTTTTGTCCCTCATATATTTTCAAATATTTTCAATATATTGTATCTGATGAATGACCCACATTCCAGATAAATCAAAACTACAAAATAGGGGTTGAAACTATCAGATCCTTATTCATAGATGATAATTTTTCCATAACAAAATAACCACTTTTGATGTAATTATGATATCTAATTTCCTTTGTCATAGATGATCTAGGGCGGATGTGAATAAAAGCAAAAAGGTGTGGTAATAACTATCGCTGCATAGTCTAGTTAGTGATGTCATGAATGGCCTCTGTGTAAAAGAGGCTACCAAGGGTCTTTGCAGTAACAACATATATTCTCAGAATGTTCTTGAAGAGTTGCTTTATAAATATATCTTACTAGAGGCCCGGTACACAGATTTCATGTACTGGGGGTGGGGGGGTTCCCTCAGCCCAGCCTGTGCCCTCTCACAGTCTGGGAGCCCTTGGGGGATGTCTGACTAATGGCTTAGGCCTGCTCCCCAGAGCCTACGCTGGCAGTCGGACATCCTTAGCGCTGCAGCAGAGGCGAAAAAGGCTCCTGCTACCACTGCTGCACTCGTCAGCCGTGAGCCTGGCTCAGGGCTTCTGGCTGAGTGGCGCTCCCCCTGTGAGAGCACACTGACCACTAAGAGCAGCTCCTACATTAAGCATCTGCCCCCTGGTGATCAATGCACCTCATAGCAACCAGTCGTTCTGTCGTTTGATAGATTTGCATATTAGCCTTTTATTATATAGGATAAAGTAGACTGTAATTTTTATGTTGTATACATTCACCCTTCATTGAGTTCTAATCATTAATATAACATAGATGCACAAATAGAGCACAGAGATTCATATTTCTGTTACTATAACAGTTTAATGGCAAATTCACCCAAGCAATTTATTTCAATACTAGAGGCCCGTTGCATGAAGAGATTCGTGCAATAGGCCTTCCCTTCCCCTACTCCCGGCACCGGTTTTCTTCCGGCACCCGGGACGCAGGCCTTCGCTCCGGCCGGAGTCTTCAGTCTTCGCGGCTCCAGATGGAGACTTCAGTCTTCGCTCTGCCGCTTTGCCACTACATATGCAAATTAACCGCCATCTTTGTTGGGTTAATTTGCATACTCTCCTGATTGGCTGGTGAGCATAGCGGAGGGATGGTTAATTTACATGTTTGTCTATTATTACATAAGATATATCCAATTAAAGTATTCTTATAAAAATTCTATTTAACCACACAATATAATATAAAACAAACTATCAATTAAAATAATTATAAATTAAAATTTATATTATTCAGGTATTGTATTATCACAAGAATACATTAAAAATTTTGCATTACGCTTTTTGCCCTCTAAATGCTTCTTTATAATGATTTTTGTTTTATGTATAATGAATAAATTTAGCACACAGTGTGTGTGTGTGTGTGTGTGCAACTAATGAGATAAACATTTGAGAACTGAAATGAAAATATTTTTGTTTACCATAGCTGATGTGTTTTATCATTTTAAAAACTACATTACAAATCTCTCTTTACAGAAAATAAATATCTACAATGTCAGTTTTTGCAATGTTGATAGTGTTTATCTAATTAGTCAAGTTAATCTTTTTATGATACTGGAAGTGACACCAGAGATATGTCTTCTTTATATCTAATCAGTCAATAATACAACCTGTGGTTTTTATGTCAGAAAAATGTCAATTTAGTTAAATGTAACATTCTTTTAAATGAGCATTGAAAGATGCATAATGAGGGTACTACTAATGATGTGATGATATATTTGAAGCATTTCAGAGATCCTCTTAAAGGCAAATGATAATGAGTTTAATACTGGAAAGCAAGTGACAACTTCTCAATTAAGTATTTGATATAAAAAGTAAATGTCCTGCTAACTATAATAGACAAATAAAAAAAATTATCTGGAGACATAATGGGTATTAACATTTTAATATCTAAGACCATTAAAAGGAAAATAATGCTGTAGCTTAGACATTTTAGAAAAATTGAAAGATATTTGATAGAGAAAGCTCATTTAAGTATTAAAAACTAACAAAAATCTAGAATGCATAATAAAATTATACTGGCATACATGTATGTCTGTATATGCACATTTCCTAGGTGAATATAATTAAATTTTATAAATATCAGAGCACACTTACAAGAATTAATTATCTCTTTCTTTACTAAAATATGCAATTTCAACAGAAAATTTGCAAGCAATGTTGTCCTGTTTTGAGTATTCCAAGGATGAATCAGGCCCTACCCGGTTTGGCTCAGTGGATAGAGTGTTGCGCTGTGGACTGAAGGGTCCCGGCTTCAATTCCGGTCAAGGGTACATGCCTGGGTTGCAGGCTCAATCCCCAGTAGGGGGCGTGCAGGAGGCAACTGATCAATGATTCTTTCTCATCATTGATGTTTCTATCTCTCTCTCCTTCTCCCTTCCTCTCTGAAATCAATAAAAATATATTTTTAAAAAAGGGATGAAGCAGGCCAAGTTCTTAAGCAGAACTAGGTGCTTAACATATCATATTTAAAAATTATTATGATTCAATATAAAAATACCACTTAGATGTGGTTAAAATGTAGAGATAGTCTAATAGTGTAGAAAATTGGGGGAGGAGTTTCATAAATAAGTGACAGATAACTAACACTGCTCGTTTGGCAGCTCTTGAGAAACAAGGATGAAAATGTTTATACAGGTGGTGATGTTAAAGGATCACAGACATTTATGCAGCTGTAAAAAAGAAGGATCTCTTACCCTTTGAGACAACATGAGAGGACCTGAGAGTATTATGCTAAGTGAAATAAGCCAGTCAGAGAAAGACAAGTATCACATTATCTCACTTATATATGGAATCTAATAAACAAAATAAACAGTTGAACAAAATAGATCCAGAGACACTGAAGCACGCAACAGACTGACAAATTTAGAGGGTCAGGGAGTGGGGAGGGGAAGTGCGGGAAGAGATTAACCAAAGAATTTACATGGATATATGCATAATCCATGGACAGACAATAGTGTGGTGAAGGCCTGGAGAGTGGGCGGGAGAGATGTGGAGGAGGCCAATAGAGAAAAAAAAAGGGGGGGGAACATCTGTAATACCTTTAACAATAAAGATAAATTTTAAAAACTAATAAAATTAAATGTTAGGGTGAAGTATAGTACATGAAACATTGGCAGAGCTGAAGTTGTGTGTTAAGGGATCACAAAAATGAAAGGTTTCATATTTCATATGCCATACCAAATAATATTATCATATAGTCAATGAGGTGTCTTGGAAGATTTTAAATAGAAGACTTGTATAACAGATTTGCATATTGGATATTTTAGCACTATGGAGGATTAATTTATGAATATTTGTCAGAGGCTATTAGAATAATTTGGCAATATCATGGCAAAAGCAGAAAAGGATGGCTATAACTGATGCTTAACATACCACATATAAATTAATTTGTGGAAGGAATTGGTAGAAAAGATATTCAAGAAGGGTAGCCAACTTGGGAACCAATTGATCATGGTAAATGAAAGAGTAGAATTTAAGGATGACTATGATTACATTTGATCTTTCAAGACAATCTGGATAAATAAGCATTTCATCAATCCAGCTTTTCTCTAAGACTTGTGACCAATGAATGGGTACCCCAGGAATAAAATTTGAGTATATTTATTTTATTCTCTATACTACCATTGGTTTTACATTTTTTAAAGCAGCTGAATAGCCCCAGTGGCGTGGCTCAGTGGTTGAGCATCCACCTATGAGCCAGGAGGTAATGGTTTGATTCCCAGTCAGGGCACATGTCCAGGTTGCAGACTCAAACCCCAGTGTAAGACTTGCAGGAGGCAGCCAATCAATGATTCTCTCTCATCATTGATGTTTCTATCTCTCTCCCTGTTCCTTCCTCTCTGAAATCAATAAAAACAGATTTTTAAGAAGCAGCAGAGTAACTTAACTAAAATAAATTGTAAGTCACTTGAAGATATAAATTATTGTGGAAACTCTTCCCTTTGAAGCAAAATGTGAGAAGACTGGCTTTAAATCATGTTTCTCCTTCTTGCCCATAATCCTTTCAGATGGTTCTACAGAGCTTTGTGTCAAAATGTAGAGTAAGTAAAAAACTGTGAACTGCATCACACATATATTTTACACACACTGTTTCATATATATGTAAATATATCAAACATAAATGAAATATGCATACACATACATATAAATATTTGTATGTGTATACACATATACATACATACCCACATTCACATGGTTCAATGCCTCTTCTAAATTAAGGTATGTATATACATACGTGTGTATGTGTGTGTATACATATGCACACATGAATATATTTCATCTCTGCATAGATGAAGGAATATATATTTATTGATCTGTATATATCTATACTGTATCTGCATCTATATTTATCTATATACAAAAATCTAAGATAAGCATATGTATATATATATATATTTAAATGTCCTCCAAATTTTTAAAAGTAAATATTCTCTCTTGGGTTAAATTACCTCTAAGTCTACAAAATATAAAAATTAGATCATTCATGTGTTTACAGTCAATCTAAACTCATATTTCAGTTCAAATCTTCTAAAGAATGGATCAATTACTCTTCTGTTCAATAAGACATGGCATCGTCTCATTTCACTGTTAAGTATCTGGAGTTATGTATGTTTACTCAGCTCTGTTAAGATATAACATATTCAAAATATAAAGTGTAAATACTCACTCATACACTCATCCATACTTTTGGTAAGTGATATAATGACACAACATTTCTATAGAGAATACTGTTTCATTATTATCTCAACTGTCTATTATTAACTTTAATGTACATAATTATAAGAAATTAATTCAGCTTAGCATGATTTTATAGGACCACTCAGAAGAATGAAAATATGATTGTTCTGTCAGCTCAATCAAGCACCAGGTATCTAGCATCTACACAGAATTAATCAGAGCAGGAATCATTTTATTAGATTTTATGTACATATACCAGCTAACTCAATTAAGTCAGTTTTTTTAATCTATGTGCCAACACTTTTAAAATATGCTTAGAAAATCATTTTTCTGAGAATAAGTTCAGCCTGAATTTTCAAGATATGATTGAGAAATGTACTAAAAATAGTTGAAACACTCATTAACCAGAAAAAAATATTAACAAGCAAACATCTTAGCCATTGTTATTACCAGCCATTAAATGAGAAAAGTGACTGCAATTTTTTTTTAAAAAAATTGTTTTGTATGATTGATCAGATTAAACTCACAGGGGATATCATATCTGTCTATTCCAAACATGAGCATAGCAATACTTGGTAAATGTAGCGAGGGAAGGAAACATATTATCTTTTTTTTTTAAGAAGAAATTACTTAATTAATATGATGACCATATTCGTTAAACATATTTGATTTTTAGGTTGTAATCTTGCTTTAAAAATCATCACTACACAGTGTGGTTTGTTCACTTCATGTAAAATAAAATAGAACAGTGGAGCAACTGAAAGCAGAAAAATCATGAAAGTAAAAGAAAACCTGTTTAAATGTCAGAAGCCAGCTGCTGCTTTGTATTTGCTTATGAAAAAGGTGTATAATTCAACATACATAAGTATACAAAAAATGGAATGCCTTTTATGTAATCTAATGTTGCCTTTATGAGATATATTTGTTTTATAATTCACTTAAAATTTTTATAAAATAATATTAGCTTTCTGCTAGTAATTGATAGGATAGTTGCTACTTAAATAAATGGGTTCAAATTTATAGATAATTTCTAAGTAACATCCAATTTATTTTTCACAGTTTTATTACTTGTTGAGGGCATAGCAATAATTTGGTCATCTATAAGCCAGAAAACTTTCATTAGAACCAGACCATGCTGGCACTCTGATCTTGCACTTTTTCAAACTAGGGCGCCTAGTCTCTTTGATACTTTATTTCAATGAAGATGGCTACTAAACACTTATAGGCTCAATTGTTTCTTTCTACTAAATTTAATTTAGCAGCACACAAAAAGCTACTGTGCCAGGCTGGCATAGCTCAGTGGTTGAGCATTGACCTATGAACCAGGAGCTCATGGCTCAATTCCCAGTTGGGGCACATGCCTGGGTTGCAGGCTCAATCCCCAGTAGAAGCATGTAGGAGGCAGATGATTAATGATTCTCTCTCATCATTGATGTTTCTATCTCCCTCTCTCTTACTCTCTGAAATCAACAAAAATATATTTTTTGAAAAGCTACTGTGATTGCCTGATAAACAATAAAGTATGTAGATATTGAATTATATATAGAGAATATATATATATATATATATATATATATATATATTTAAACAAAACCCAGAATGCAAAAGAGTGATCACTGTCTACATATCAAAATTTTGGGGAATCATAATAGATATATATTAATACATTCTACTTTTATATTATAGCATAATGTATACATATATAAAAAAATCTCATAATGTGAGTAGCATTCCCTTCCCACAATTCTTTGTTCAAAAAATGAGTAATCCTAACATTCAGTTAGGAACAAAATCAGAATGGAATAATTTTGTTTCTTTTCTTTTTAACATGTTATGAAGTCAAGTCATGAATTCAGTTTACCATATCAACTTTAAAAGCTTTTGAAAAATATAATCCATTAGGAAAGCTATCAAGTCATTAATATTTTCATGCAAAAATAAAAGCATGTCATTTAATATACAACAAGCATTAGAGAATATCATGTATCATGTATAACAATTTGGACCACTTTATCCACTAGCCAAAACTGAAAATGTTCAGTGAAGTTGGCTCCATTTCCCAGTTTCCATACATTGCAAAGTCTACCTAGTGATCACATTAAACTATTGCATTCTACTAGTATTTCTGAAATATCCAATATTGTGTTTATTTACTTTCTCCTCTGAATGCCAGGCAAACAAATTCTAATTTGCATGGAGTTTTTTTTCCCCAGGGGCGCAGACTTTGATGTCTTTTTACAATAATATTTCATACAATTAATAATCAGTTGCTAATAAAAATTATTAACTTGAGTTATCTACAATTTTAATATCCTACATCCTTGTCACAATAATTATTCTATAAGTTTTAATCAAAGCTTGTATAATTTTGTATTTCTATGGATTCTCATTGTGTGACTGCACACATAATATGAATTAACACTAATGTGTTACTTCCTAAATATGTCCTCAAATATATCTTTTGCACTGTAAGGGGCTTTCACTCTTATCTTGATATTTAGATTTATGTTTCACAATAAGGAAAATAAATAGATATCCAAGGTTTTAAAGAGAAATGACCAACACATCAATGTCAGATTTAGTTACAGATAAAAATAAAAGCATTCCAGATATTATCACCTTTTTATTAGATTAAATCCATTTACATAGCAAGACATAAGGTCAATATAATTCTACCAATTAGCTATATATTAGAAATAAATAATTAAAATATATTTTGAAGATCCCATTCACAATATCATTTAAAAAGACATAGGAATAAAGTTAAGACAAAATGTGCAAAAGCTATATAATGGAACATATTAAATATTGTAATCACATTTAAAGAAGTCCTGAATACTGAGATCATGGGTTGGAGAACTAAATATTGTTATGATTGCAATCCTCTCAAAGTTTTTCTGTAGAGGTAGTACAACACCATCAATATCCTAATAAGTATTTTGAATAAATTAAAAGGTTTACTTTAAGATTTATATAAAATGGTAAATGACCTAAAAAAAACAATTTGAAAATGAAAATCAAATTTGATTTGTACATATTGATTTCAATAATTTTTATGAAGCTACAGTAATTGAGGCAGTGTGGTGTTGGCATAAGGACAGACACATAAATCAATGAAATGGACTAGGGCATCCAAAAAGAGGCCTTGTGGGATGGGGGACCAGGGGCAGGCCAGAAGGGGTCAATGGGGGGAAAAAAGGGGACATATGTAATACTTTCAACAATAAAGATTTTTAAAAAAAGAGGACCTGACTTTAGTGGCCTACTGATTTTCAAAAAAGTCTCCAAAATCTATACTAAAAAAAGGGTAATATGCTAATTAGACTGGACATCTTCCAGACATCTTCTGGACGTCCTTCCAGACAAAGCCATGGTGGCAGGGGCAGAGGCAGAGGCAGTTAGGGGCGATTAGGCCAGCAGGGGGGAGCAGTTAGGGGGCGATCAGGCTGGCAGAGGAGGGCAGTTAGGGGCGATCAGGCTAGCAGGAGAGCAGTTAGGGAGCAATCAGACTGGCAGGGGAGCAGTTAGGGGCATCAGGCTGGCAGGCAGAGTTGGTTAGGGGCGATCAGGCAGGCAGGTAGGCGAGCGGTTAGGAGCCAGTGGTCCCGGATTGCAAGAGGGATGTCCGACTGCCAGTTTAGGCCCCATCCTGCAGTCAGACATCCCCCGAGGGATCCTGGATTAGAGAGGGTGCAGGCCGGGCTGAGGGACCCCCTGTGCATGAATTTCGTGCACCGGGCCTCTATTAATTATATGGAGGAAAATGTTTTGTGTAGAAGTATGAACTCTTACAGTCCCAACAATTTTGGTTATGTAGGTCTAAATTGAGGGTTACAAATCTGGACTTTACTCTTCCTTTTTTAAGGGAGGAGGAAAAATCTGAGGTCAAAGCAATAACCTTGTTAAAAGACTTATACAAGCATGGCATTAAAGAGAAATGGACAGTATATAAGACCTTATGATTATATCTCATTCCACCCCAAAAACAACAAAGACATTCACAAATATACTTACACTAGATGTGTCTGAGGCAGTTTGGGAATTTCCACGGGATGATTGCAGAAACTGAGCCTCAACTGTTTCACTATTCTAACTTTTCATCTTCCTTAGACCGTCTCTTATCCTGTCTCTAGTCTACACTTTTCCCATTACAGTTTACTCTCTACATATCAACTCTTATCTAGATTAGTAAATCAGTCTCCTTCCACATCTAAACCAATTCGAAAAGTATTTCAGATCATGCTACTCTCCTCAAAATTCTTCAAAAGTTATTGTCTCACTCAAGCTAAAACACAAAGTCCTTACTTTGAAGAGGCCATACTCCCTGGCCAAGGTCTGCCCTACTCCCTGCTTCTAAGACCCTACCAAATTCTCTCTCCTTCAACCCTACTAACATTTCTGTTATTCCTCCAATTTTTACAGGATGTTACATTTGTTATTCCCTATGAAATGTTCTTCCTGTAATCACTGGGGAAGATACGGATGCAAGGAATACACAAATATTTCTTAAGTTTCTCTCAGATATGCCTTCCCTGAGCCACCCTATCCTATCTAATATAGAGGGAATATACAAATTGACCGTCATGCCGTGACAAGATGGCTGCGCCCACAGTGGAGGCAGGGATTCCGTAACACAAGATGGCTGTGCCCCAGCGGAGGTGTGGAACCCGTAACACAAGATGGCTGTGCCCACAGCAGAGGCTGAATTCCTATAAGAAGCCTTAACGAGCAATCAGCAGGGACCTGAGGCTGTGTGGCACTGGGCCGGGGCAGGGAACCTGAGGCTGCACCCCCTGCCTGGTGGGGCTTGACAGGGGACCTCAGGCCATGCCCCCTGCCCAGCAGGGCTTGATAGGAGGACCTTAGGCCACAACCCTGCCCGGGTACCAGGCCAGGGGGACCTCAGGATGTGCCCCCTGCCCAGCAAGGCTTGACAGGGGATCTCATGCCGCATCCCCCACCCAGCAGGGCTTGACGGGGGACCTCAAGGCACGCCCCCCACCCCGGGCCCAGGATGGGGGACCCTGAGGCTGCACCCCCCCACCTGGGACTGGGCCAGGGGACCTGAAGCTGCACCCCTCCGCCCAGCGGGGCTTGACAAGGGTGGGGCTGGCCGGGTCTGGATCTCGCCCAATGGGGGTGGAGCCGGCCAGGTCTGAGTCTGTGCGATTTCGAGGCACATGTGGGTGGGTGGGACTATGGGTCCCGTGGCACGCCCCAGACTCTGACAGGAGGGATATTTTCATATACGTTTTACTAATTTTCCTTCATCTCTGACATTTCTATTATAGAGAAAGGGCAAATAGCAATATTAAAATATTTCCTCTAATTAATTCCCTTTTAATGTGCATGAATTTCATGCACTGGGCCACTAGTCTATAATAATAAAAGTACAATATGCTAATTAGACCAGATGTCCTTTCGGACAAAGCTGTAGTGGGCAGGGCCGCAGCAGAGGTGTCTCCTTATTCAAAAAGCATTAAGAATTTCAAGACAGTGAAAGCAGTGCGTTAAGCTAAACACAAGGTCCTTCTGAATGTGGAGCCATGTGTGACAGCATAAGTCAAATGTTTCTGAAACCACCCCTGGTTTCATCATCACCCATCCTTTTTACTTTCTAACTTCTTCATTTACTTTAGTCACATTCCCATCACTTAATGGTACTTGGCATGTCATTTATTTGGTTATTATCAATTTCTCTCCAGTTGTAGGTACCCAAAAAATTGGATTTTTTTTCCCACTGTCACACTTATAGCACTCTGAGTGGTTCATGGAAGTAGTGGACAATCAGAAAATACTTGTAGACTGGATAATATAAAAAAATAAAAATAAAAACTTCTTAACAATATATTTGCATCACTATGGCTCCCTACACTAGTGTTACCAGGGAAAATTCAAGACAGAAGGATGTATTTTTAAAGGAGTAATGATAATTTAATGTAAAACAAAGTAGTTTATCTTTTATGATAAACTCTGGTTAAAACAATATTTTAATAATAAATTAGCTGAAATAGTTTTATTTGAAAGGTTTGTCTGACTTTAGATAAAATTCTGAAATTACACATTGTTATAAATGATTTAAAATGTCTTCTACTGACATTCAAATTTAAAGTTTTAGGCTAGGCTTTGTTTTAACATTAAAAATTAAAAGATGTGAATACTGCAATAGAGTGTGAAGTGACACATTTAATTCCCATCAGATTCCAATCTTACAGATCATAGCTGTAGGGCATTTTTAATAACTTTGCCTGAATACATCTCTTCTGTTGCTTTTAGTCTTTGTGAAAGTTTTTAATTTCACAAGAAAGTACACCTTTTAATAGTAAAGTGAGTAGGCTATATGATCTCTATCAATCCCTTAGGTAATACATTTCTCCAAGTTTCTGAATAATTATGACCTTGGAGATGATGAGAAAACTAACAAAATCTATGGGGTTTTAAAGCTTTTAAAATCTTGTACCCTTGCTCCAGTCAGATGTCACCATGGCAAATCCGCTTGTGGTGTGAATGACAATTAGACATGTTGTACATTAGGAGAGTGATGTCCTGTATTACACTGTTGCAAGTACCAATGATATAAAAGCATAATAATAGCCCATTATTGTGTTAGTTTTATCACAAATATGAATGAAGTAAATAAATATTTATGTATTAAATTTAAATTCCTGATATGTATATCCTAATATCTATAGAAAATTTTAAGGATCAGAAAGGTACAAAAAAGAATTATACACATATCCACATATAAATATACATATATCTGTACATATACATATACATATACATATACAAGAGTCTGTATATACATAAAGCAAAATAAATGTTTCAAAATTTCTATTTGTTCAGTTATAAATATCATTCTGTCTTATTTTTGCAATAGTAATTATCAACTATGCTCTGTGAAACGATTTTTTCTGATAAATAATAGTTCTCCTTTATTGATATTTCAGTCTGCTGCCAATAACTACTTATGTCATTTTAATTATTTAGATATATTAGTTTATGATAAGACTTAATGCCTATTTAAAATGTCAACATATCTTAATCTCCCTTATTTTTCCATAAAGACTAGATATATGGTCCCAATAGCTCTGAGTGAGATAAGAAAGACAAACGCTTTCTCACCACTTCTTCCTTCTTCTTGCTCCTCAGTTGTTCTGAAAGAAGAAAAGTGTTTGTTTATTCCTTATTTTCCTAACATAGTCTATAATCATCTATTGATTTGCAGCTTCTCTGTATAGGGACTTTGTGTTCTCGGAATGACAGGCCTACAAAATTCAACCCTCCCCAAAGGGTGCACTGACAAGTTCCAGCAGGCCCGCGGAAGCTCTCAGGGCACATGTGCATTGTGCTCTGAGGGCACATGTGCTAGTGTGCATGTGCATTGATAGTGTCAGCCACTTACTGACCTGCATGGTCACTTACACTGCCTTTGGATCCAGGCTCTCCTACCCTGGTGTGTGACCCGCTCTGTAACCAGAGGCACAACACTGGAAGCCTCAGGCAAGATCATCGGAAACCAATTAACCTGCACTGGTGTCCTAAACTCTCGGGAAAACTCTGTGTCTCTCACTCACCAAACATTTGCAATGTAGGCAGCTCCACTAGGACTCTCTCTCCGATCAGCTCCTTTGTCCTCCTTATTCCTCCATACTCCAGCATTTTTTCAGACCAATGATCTTCTGCAGCAGCACCTTGTTTACTGTTAGAGGCCGCGTGGCATGTTTCATTACATGCAATTGAGAACGAAAGAAACTAAACATTGAATCCCTTCCTGAGGGTGAGGATAACAATAGGAGATCATTTCTACTACATACTTTCCACAAATCCATATCACTCTAATGGAAGACTTCTATCTTACTGTTTAAAATGATTTTACATTTTTTGATATCAGAATAATACTATTTCTTTAAATTCTGTCATGGAGAATTTAATAATTGGTCCCCAGTAAAGTGCTGTAACCACTTTATTTTTTAAGATACTTCAGGCAATAACATATTTCAAATGCCAACTAAAGCTTCTTTTAATAATACCAGTAAAAAATATCTGTCTAAAAAACAAAAAATATATAAAAATTGGAGAATATTCTTTATTAGAATGCATTGGCCTATGATTTAGTAAACTCCATGACCACCAAAGCCTTTGTAATGCTATTAAACTTTAGGTTCCATAAATGGAATCCTGCTTTTTATAAGAAAAAATTGGCTTAAATTATGTATAATATCCATATGAATATAATGAAATTGTGCTATTTATTTTCCTCATACAACTTCTAAATTTTATTAAATGGCCAAATACTTGTCAGAGCAGTGGTTTTCCTGCATCATGAAGATTTAGATATTAGTTGAGACAGAGGAGCAAACTAAAAACATGGAGTTTAAAAAAATAAACATATGCATGGAATTTTTAGAAGCCTGTAATAAAATAAGCTCATGCTATTATTTCTCTCCTTTGATATAGCTTGAAAGCAAAATAGTATAAAAGTAAGTCTTCACTTATCTTATAGTTGTCAATAAATTCTTAGAAACAGACTTCAAAAAATGGTGTATAATGAAACCAATGTTACTATAGACCAGGGGTGGGCAACCCCTGGCACTTTAGCTGGCATGCGAAACCCTCTCTTATAATCTTCCATTTATAAATTTTTTCTTAATATCGACTTTTTTATTTTTCAGATAAATTCAGTGTAGGTGCATCTTAGATAAATAAATAATTTTACATAACAAGTTATCTTAAAGACCATAGACATGGATTGACAAGAGAAGGGAAGAGCAATTTCTATGCCTCTGCCTTAACTCTCCCTGCCTTCCTAGATCCGACCAGTGTTTTGGTTTCATCCACATACGCTTGTGAATCTTTGTTCTCAGTGATGAATTTTGTTAAGTCTCGTAATAGGAGTAGCCTGACGGATGAAAGTAGTAGCTCGTGCATATCTCTGAAGGTCATGAAATATAAACCTGATGTAAAATCTCTGTCATCAGTGATGCAGCAGCAAAAGTCCCACTGATAATATCAAACGGAGTCATAAAGTTTTCTGTCGGACTATCAGTGTACATGAATACATTAAAAAAATAAGTGTATTTTTCATCATCACATACTGTGTTTTTGTCGCTCGAATGAATTTTATTATTTCTTCAAGGTTCTTCACATATGTAGTACACTTTAAGAGATATCAAGTAGGCGTAACATATTCTCAAAAAATTAAGATTGGCACGCAGAAGAATTTTGAGTCAGAGATTTTGCTGGTTTTGGCACGCACTCACAAAAAGGTTGCCCACCCCTGATATAGACTGATAGAAATAAAAGTTAAGTTTCTAAGACATATTTCTTTTTTAATGTGTAGATACTTTTCTCTCCTTTTTAAAATATATTTTTATTGATGTCAGAGTGGAATGAAGAGGGAGAGATAGAAACATCAATGATGAGAGAGAGTCATTGAGCAGCTGCCTCCTGCATGCCCCACACTGGGGATTGAGCCCACAACCCAGGGATGTGTACTGATTGGGAATTGAACCGTGATCTCCTGGTGCACAGGTCGATGCTCAACCACTGGGCCATGCTGGCTGTGTCTAAGACACATTTCTGATCACAAAAACATCACCAAACATCTAAATAAGGACCCAAGACACATAATAGTAAGTATTGAAATAAATGTGAGCTATACTTACATTTAAGAAAGGTTAATAAAAACAAGGAACAATTAATTTCCAAACTGCTTATTCCAGTTCCAAGTTGGGAGTGCCTAGAGTTTCCCTGCTGATCAGGGTGCAAGGTGGGAACCAGCCCTGGACAGACCAACCTTCCTGCACAGGGTGCTCTCAGACACCTATACTCACACTGGGACCACTTCACCTAACGTGCACATCTTTGGGAGGAAACTGGAGGACCTGGAGAAACCCACACAGATATAGGGAGAATGTGCAAACTGTACACATACAGTGGCTCTGCCTGGGAATCAATCTTTTTTCTCATCAATTTTACAACAAAATAATGTTTATTCAAAGACCTGCTGTATTATACTATGTCCTTATGTTAATGTTACAAATAATAATTTCATTGGCTTGTTTTCTACAAATTTCAGAAGTATTGCAAATATTTATTTTTAAATATCTGTATAGAAAATTATTATTCGCCATCAATTACTCATGAAGAATTTCCCATTTAAAAATTTGAATGTTTCTCTAAATACACTAAGGCCCAGAAAAATATGTACTTGAATGTTCTTTTTTTTTTGCATCCTATATATTTTATTATTTTCAATTGAACGATGCCTCCTTAATAAGAAAGATGGCACATTTAGAATTTTGTTGTTCACCTCTACACACATGATGGCTAAGTCAGTAATCTATTGCCATAATGTGCTGCATAACAAACAATCTCCAAGGATCAGTGGTTTATTGCAAGAAGAAGTTTTGTTCATATATCGGGGAATCAGCTGAACTACCCTAGGGTGACTGGGGTTTTCAGAGTGTGTGCACATTACCATGCCCTATGATTAAAAACAATGGAAAACTTCAATAATTCAAGTCAAGAAAGTCTACTAATGGCCTAGATACTTCAATATCTTCCTCTTGGTTGTGTTTCTCTTTGGAGAATCCTGCATTAAATGTTCATGTTTGGGCAAATTTCATATTGTACTTCCTTTTTTAATTTTTCCTTCTTCAAGTATCAACCCATCTTAAATCCCTATAATTGATATGTTTGAAGACTGTATTTTTACATTTTTGTTCACTCTCTATGTAGCTGCTGAAATTAGTTTAGATGCATTTGGCAAACCTTTTTCTCCACACATTTACTGTTATATAATGAAACGTTAATTAAATTAAATCCAGAATTATTTATTTTCAGACATTGATAAAGAAAAATAATTCTTGTATTATCTATATCAGTAACTTATTAGACTTGATTTAAAATGTTTGTCTTTTTCTCTAATGTTAGTTACAGTTAAGTATATACTTAATCACTCTACACACAGAAATGAGTGTTTGTGTATGTGTGTGTGTGAAATGCATGATTTTCTTTCTCTGAAAATCAGCCAGCATAGAAGTACTATCTAACAAAAACTTTTATTATAGTTTTCTGTTTATCTAAATGTTTTAATTACACTGAGTCCTTTCTTATATTTTGTTCCTACTTACTTTCTCAGAGAATAAATTAAAGAAATCCTTTTTATTTTAAAATTACTTTATGATTGCCTCTTAATCTTAACTCTTGTTTTTTATAATGTCAAGAAAAAAGAATAAAAAAACCTTTCAATTTTACAGTGGTTGACTATAGAATTTATAATAATTACCAACATTTTATAATTTATTACATATAATTTTATTTTGAGACATGAAATAGATTGCATAATTAGTAAATTATCTGAATGCATGTGTATCAGTCAGGGTTACATCAGAGAAATGGAACCAGTAGTCTATTTTATTAGACTCATTTGTTTTTCTTTCATGCATAATAGGTCCTTAACTGCAACTGCTAAAGTTTTTTTCTCTTTGGTTTTCTTTATCAAGTTGAATATAATTATTGCAATCAAATAAAAAATCTGGAGCAAAAACATCTTGTAATAACAACAGTTAATATGATACTTCGGCCTGGATTTTTCTGATCATGCAAAATATTTAATTAAAATTGAATTATAATATTTTTTCAATTTGTACTCATTAACTAACCAAAATATTAAATGACATATTTCACTAAACTTTTACATTTTTATTCTACATTCATGATGTTTAAAAATAAATAACTTCAAATTTTAATTTCCAAATGAATCCTCTGTTTACACATTATAAGATAAGCACTTTCAGAAATGTCTTCAGAGAAAACCTAAAGAATTTTAACCACAATTATAGACTCTAGTGTTTTGTGTAATCATTGATTCAACTAAACTCTCAGCATAATTTTGAAATGGGTGATTTAATTCCCTTCAATTGTCATCCATTTGGTAAAGTTTTATAATTTTATTTTTATTTGCCTTTTACCCATGCATTATAGGAATAATCCCTTAGCAAGTATGACCTAGTTAATTAAAATCATCAGGGAGTAATATAAATATTTCATTTAAATTCTGATTATTTAAAAGCTAATTAGAAAGTCCTGTTTGTTTCCATGATCTGGGGGGAGGAAGAGAATCTAAAACAGAAAACATATTAATATAATCTATAAATTATTTACAATAATTGATTAAGTTATATTTTCTTTATGCAATCATGTTTAGCATTACTTTTATAGAATGAAGAATATGTAAATAAAATTTACATATATAAATGCTTATGTTTATTAATGATTAACAAATGCTGTTTGATTGTAATAGCATTTGTTACATTAAAATAATCTTTGAATAAACAACTCAGTTAATGACTATTTTTCACTTAGGTAACTATATGATTTTAATTTTCACCTTTTATTTTCAAATAATTATTTTAATTTTCACTCAATAAAAAGTGAGCCTAGAGCCCAGTGCCTCTGGCCTTCGGACGGTGTGCCCATCTTTTGGGTGAGAAATGGAGTGTTAGTTTCAGTTGCATTCCTGTTGTTGGGAACAAAGAGCCACTGGACTGTCTGTTCTTGGAAGAACGAGCCGGACCTCTCGTCCAACATCCACCCGGATACCCATCACCGGCTTTGGAGGCGTCTATTGAGACCGCATCGCATACCGCCCTCCCCTCCGCCTCGGTGGCTCCCTCTGGAGGAGGAGGAAGCGCACAACACGGGGAGACCCCATGAGGGCCAGCTTCTCTGCTCCTGTTTGGTGGCTGATGCGGTGGCCCAGGGGGCTTTGCCGATGCCAGTGTGAGCTAGTCAGGCTTAGCCAGGGCGATCCTAGGGGCGCCGTCTCAGCCCCTGTGCTCACAACCACCTTTGTGGCAGCCACAGGCCCCTGGTCTCCTCAGGGGTAACCTCGCCCAGGGCGCAGGCTGCCTCCGCTGGCGGAAGCCGGTTGCTGAGGGTTGGAAATACACAGACATTTTTAATGGAAGCAAAATGGGGCAACGGCGTCACGGCCATCCGGGATTGAGCTCAGGTGAGGCAGGGCGGGCGCTGTGCCCGTGTCATGGCAGCCACAGCAGCCTGGAGGCAGGGGGGCGGCCTGGCCATGGGGGAGCTGCGAGGAGCCCAGGCTGCCAGCTTCATCCCTGGGCAGGAGCAGAGACTCTGGCCCAGCTGGTTCTGCAAACACCCCAAGGGCGGGCACCTAGCGGCTCCCAGAGCCTCCTCAGCTTATTAATTACAAAAAAAAAAGTGAGCCTACACATTTTAATGTTAATGGATCTTTAGATCTCATGACTTAACATTTTAAGTGGAAGTATGTAAAAATGTAAAAACAGAGGGGAAACAAAGACAGCTAGGTAAATGCCAGTACTCAGATCTTTCCACAACCACATCAACATTACAACTAAAATACAGAACACCATCATTCAGAACCTCCTAAAGTCTGGCTGAATGAAATGAGCTAGAGCATTAAAGAAGAAAGCACATTGAGAGAGGTAGGAGGGGTGGAGACATGGAATGGGCTGGTCCAACACCCACATGTGGCGTATTTTTAATCAGGAGGGATATCTTGGCTGAGGAGGTCTCCTGTGAGAAGAAACAGGTCCAGCCCCACACCAGATTCCCAGCCCAGGGGTCCAGTGCCTGGAAGAGAAGTCCCCATAACTATGAGCTGTAAAAACCAGTGAGGATTGTGGCTGAGTGACATGGAGGCAGCTGGAGACCCAGACAATTCCTCTTAAAGGGCCGGAGCACAGACTACTCCTTCTGCGTTCCAGCGCTGGGGCAGCAGCTTGGGGGGAATTGGGGGCATACAGGGAGGAGCTGAGTTGTCTGGCATTGGAACAGGAACTCAGGAGCAGCTTTCTTCTAGACCAGGGTGCTGGGACCTCCCCCCACAGAGCTGACTGATGGTGGCCATATCTGAGTCTCCATCAACCTGGCCCATATGATTCACCCTATAAAAATATGAAAGCACCCTTATTCTGCCTGCCTATCTCTAGCCAATGGTCCTGGATAATTTTCTTTGTAATGCCTGTCATTACCTAAAATAACCTTAACAATTATTGGCTTCCAACTAAAAGAGAAGTTTTACCATTTTTATCTTCTGTCCCTAAAATAGTTCCTGACAAGTGATAGGAGCTCTTTAAATATTGATAAAATTAATTAGTATAAAATACATATATGCTTTGATCTTCAGTTTTATGTGTCAACTCATCTAGGTTGGAGTACCCAATTATTCAATCAAGCACTAATACCAGTGTTCTGTAGAGGTATTTTGTACATGTGACTGACAGCTAAAATCAGTTGATTTTACAGAAAGGGAGATTACACTGAATAATCTCGATGGGCACGATCCATCAGTTTAAATGCCATAACTGCAGAATTGAGGTTTCCTGGGAGAAGAAATTCCACATTGATCTGTAATCTCACCTCCTGTCTCATCTCCTTTCTACTTTCAGCCTGCCATTTTTGGTGATCTGCCATGTTATTCAGAATTACTTATCCAGCCAAAATCACATAAGCCAATTCCTTGAAATAAGTCTCTCTCTCTCTCTCTCTCTCTCTCTCATAAAATAAAATGCCATTTTATAAATTAAATCCTGTTATGTTTACTCTCTGAGCATAATATCTCTAGGTAAAGAATAAGAGAAAACATGAAAAAAGTTATTGAGGTATCTATACTAATAATAGAAGAATATGCAAGTTGTCTGGGATGCTGTCACAGTAACAGTAATCACCGAACAGCAGGCTGATTGGGGCGACAAGGCTGGCAGGGAGGTTAGTGAGGGACGACCAAACAACTGAACAGCAGGCTGCGAGGGGCAACCAGGCCGGCAGGGGGGGCAGTTGGGGCAACCAGGTCAGTGGGGGTGGGGGGGCAGTTAGGGGCAATCAGGCTAGCAGGCAGAGGCGGTTAAGTGTGATCAGGCTGTCAGGGTGGGGCAGTTAGGGGCGATCAGGCAGGCAGGCAGGTGAGCAGTTAGGAGCCAGCGGTCCCGGATTGTGAGAGGGATGTCTGGTAGTCGGAGATCCCTCAAGGGATCCTGCATTGGAGAGGGTGCCAGCTGGGCTGAGGGGACCACCACCCCCTGCACAAATTTTGTGCACCACGCCTCTAGTATTGTTAATAACAGATTGTGATTATACACATTACACTATAAATGAGCCTTTTCTATTACTCCCACAATACAGATCAATGATTCAACTCAAATTAAAATTTATTAATACAAAACCATAAAGAAAATTAGAATATAATTTATGATTAGTAAAAACAAAAATATATACAGAATTCAGCAAAATCAGTGTTCAGAGAAAAATATGTAGCTGCAAATGCCTCTATTATATTAGAATAAAGGTCTAAATCAGAGGCCAACCTTTCAATTTCTAGCTTAGAAAACTGAAAAAATAAAAGGTAACACAAAGCAACATAGGATTTAATGAAGTTGAAATAATTTGAAAAGATTAAAAAAAAACATTGAGTGCTAATATTCTTAGAAATTAAATAAAATGCAGAATTGGTGTGTCTAGTGGTAATTTACGTATGAATCTTATGCTCATAATTATTCATTATGTGACCATAGATTGTCAGATGCAGACAACATTAAATTTATATACAGTGTTTGGTGACTGACTTGCTAGAGCTTTCCTCTAGCCTCCAATGAAGAATTTCAGAGTGTCATCCTTCCGTCATTGAATGTGGCCACCAAGACAGACCATATGCTGAGAGCTGGACATTCTAAGCACTTAGGAATATCATTTATTAGCAAATTATAAATTCAAAATAAAAACATTAATTATATAATCAACATCCCAGACTAAACCATTTGGTGGGAGCTTTGCTGAGGTCAGCATCCTATCCAATATCTTTTTTCTGAGAAGTTGAGAAGGTAATCCCAAATTACTAGAGACACTACAATTAAAATCTTCCTTAGCTGGTGCTGAGAAGAATGGCTCTGCTCAAATAATGCCGCATGTCTCAAACAAAATTTGTTAGTAAAATATCCAATAATGTAAGGTCTGAGAGGCTTAAAGATATGGCAGATTTAAAGTAAAAAGCACTTACGAATATTTTGTTTTTAAAGTACTTATAATGTGTACATGAAATCGGCTCATTCAGGATGAAAATATCACAAGTAGTTTGAAATTTGTAATAGAATAATTTATGTAGAAGCATTTTAAGTTGAATTCTTACAATGTTTATTTTTAACATATTGAAAAATCCAAAGAGATTTAACATTTCCCTTATTGGTAAGGTTCTTTTATTAGCAGTATGTAATACTCAGGGGGTTTTGTTTATTAAGTCATAAAACTGAAATACTTAAAATAGAATTGAGTTATGAATGCATTTATGTGTTTTAAGATATTTAATTAGCTCAGTATTTAAATGGGATTAACTACTCTTAAGGCATTTTAAACTTAATGATTAAATAATTTTAGGTTTATAAAAGATAAATAAGTTTGCAAACTTAATTTTGAAAAAACAAAAAAGCCTAAGGTTTCCACTGCCCTGTGATGTTTTAGCTTAGAGAAGGAAAACTATCTTGTGCCATCCGCTAAATATTATGATTCCCTTTCTCCTTATCATAGCACTGAAAGTCACAGATCACTGTTGTTCTAATCCAGAAAAGCAATTCTAAGAGACTGACGACCAAGGCAAATATTAGTAAGTAGTAGTGTCTTATTCTAGATTCTGTGGTTTCAATAGTTGTGTTTTTCTACAATTTTGAGAGTAACATTTTTGCCTCATCTGGGAAGTAGAAATCCTGATCAAGCCTGAAAAATAATTAAATGCTGTGAAAACTGACATATAAATATAGAAGAACAAGAGAGAGCAAATCAAAGTTAATGGGCTTTCAAATTCAGAATTCCTTTTCAAATAATCAATGAGAACATGATACACCTGAGGACAAGGGAGAGTTTATCCAATAAAAAGTTAAAACAAATCAAACTGATAGAAGGATAACTAATTTTAGGGTCTTTCCAAAATATGTTGTTGCTTTCATCAGGAAGAATTGGAAAATTTAGCATTCCAAAATTCTAATAAAGGATACCTTACACGATCCAGCAATGATCTTGTTGGGACTCGAATTTATCTTTGATTGTGTTTGTATCTCTAAACCTAAATGATCCTTTTTTTGTGGCAGTCACAAAATTGAGCTTTTGATAGTTACTGGAGCAAATCTATGCCAAATAGATTTCCTTTTCTTACTTTTCCCTTCCTTCTGAATTAGTCAAGGATTTTGATATTCTAACTATGATACATCATTCAGCTTAAAAAAAAAGACACTCTCTGCTCATTTTCCCTATTTCTGATTAAAAGTTTTAAAAGTAATTTTCACGAGTGAATTTTCTCAGCCATAATATTCTGTTGTTTTGGACTTATGTCATCTTTTGATTCCCAGTCTATCCACATAGCATCTCCCTCTCCTTTGAAGCAGTAGATCATGATTTTTTTTAATGTGATTATTCCTCCTTCAATCAAATTATAGTGTACTAGTGACCCAGTGCACGGATTCATGCACATTGAAAGGAAATTAATTAGAAGGTGGCCAGTGGGGCAGGACTGGGCGAGATGGGCCGGATACGCCCTGGAGACAACTTCCTGCAGTCCTTCCCCAGCCGGCTGCACCTGGGATGGCACCATGGCTCAAAGGGCATCTGCGAAGTGAGCAGGGTCCTTTCAGCAGGTGGGATCCCTCAGCCTGGCCTGCAGGGATCAAGCTGAAACCAGCTCTTCGACATCCCCTGAGGGGTCCCAGAGTGTGAGAGGGCACTCTGCAAAGTTGCTGTCATACAGGGTGTGGAATGCAAATGCAAGTGTGCAGTAAACCAGATTCAGGGTCGACAGTGTCCCAGCAACAACATAACCCACGGCCGAAGGTGGGATCGCGTGGCCCCCGCAAGGAATTGGGCTACCTCCTCTCTGGTTTTGACGTATGTCACCCGAGGACCACCACTGCCAAGTCACTGCAGCTCTGCAGCTCCTGCATTGAGCGTCTGCCCCCTGGTGGTCAGTGTGCGTCATAGTGACCAGTCAGACGAACACTTAGCATATTAGCCTTTTATATACAGTGGGGCCTTGACTTACAAGTCCCAACTAATGAGTTTTTCGAGATACGAGCCGTCTCGGCAGATTTTTTGCTTTGAGTTGTGAGCTAAAATTCGGGTTACGAGCCAGCTTCAGATACCCCACCGCTAGTTGGCACAGCAAACGTCACAGTGAACGCCACAACACCAGCCCAGCATCACGTGTCATTGCAATGGTGAAAATTGATTTGACATACGAGTAATTTGAGTTACGAGCTCCATCACGGAACGAATTAAACTTGTAAGTCAAGGCCCCACTGTATATAGATATACTTCACTGAAAAATCTGTGAAGACATATTATTGTTCTTCCAGATTAAAATCACTTATACTTTTTTCCATCTTTACCAGACTACTGGAGTAATAAAGATGAGAAATGGTTTCTAAAATCCATTTGACCAAAATATTTGTCAAAATAAACATTAAGTGACTTAAAAAAAATTCCCTTTACTCTATTGATCTGTTATGTCCCCAAACAGAAATACAGCAATAAATTAATAAGTAAACAAAAATCTTGGAATTCCTACAAATTTGGAATAGAAAGCAGCATAGATTACTCTCATCCAAACTATTATGCTAAATAATTATCAATGCATGTCCCTTTGGGCAATGTTTAATGCTATTACAAAATGATATGAGTTGCCCCCTTATGACTTAAGCCTCTATTAGTTAAGCTCTTGTAACTCAGTCCATAACCTTTCTCAGACACAACCAACAATCTCTGAAATCAGCTATTCAAATTAACATTTTTTAGATTGCAGAGCAACAAATGGACCTTTCTCCAGATTGAGACATTTTTCTTGATTGAAGTTGTAAGGAACCTACCAGGTTCTCCTGACCATCTATGCCACAATAGAATGCCAACACCTAAGAGTCTAAAAAAATCCATCATACTACATAAAATTATCTGAACCAGGCAACAACTCAAAAAACTGATCTCTGTTGTATCTGATCATGATGCAACCCTATAAATATAAACATGGACAAAGAAACAGCATGAGTTTGAACTCTTAAGGCAAAATCAGAAATCATCACAAAGGAAGGTGACTTATTTGAGAGAGGGTCCAGCTTTTGGGGGGTGAATTTGAAAGTAAGCTTTTGCACTTAAAAGTGACTAAATGTCTTTCAACTACTTTTAAGCACAATAAGATGTACAATAAACCACTCATAAAATTATATGAAATGCAAGTCAATTTTTAGTTTAATACCTTTGCAATTATGTAGCCAGGATGAAACAGATTAGAAATAAAGAAAACAATATATAACCAAATTATAATTTTATAGTCAATTTTTATTTAAAAATGTCTTCTAGACACTAGAAATTTGAGTAAAATAATTATTTTTGTTAGATAAAATGATAAACTGCATATATGTAAATATATTTGTATATATGTATTAATGCAAAAACATACATATTTACTTATATATGTATGTATAGACTATGTGTACATAGATTTATATATACAAGCATATAGATATACTTATATATGCATATATATTTATTATTTGCTCATATGATCATATTTTCTTCTTTTTTGTTGTTTAGATTGTTTCTCTCATGATGTAGAATAAACCTTTTGTCCCTGCACAAAAACTATTATCCTCATTTCAAATAGTTTTCCTTCCTAAATACTTTAAAGACCTCTGAATCGCCCAAGAAAATCTTGACTCATACAAATATACAAATATTGCCTCATCAAGTTTATATATTATATTATATTTCCCAGGTCATTGTTCTCTGTTAGTCTCATTCTGCTTTATTATTTTTCTTTGATGCAAACCCCCAAAAATCATTAAGTAAAATTTTAGAAATCTTGTAATTCTGAGAATTTCTTCAAATTTGGAAAATAATATGCTGCTGTAAATTTCTAGTATGTTTAACACCATTAATTACTACATTTAATCCTTAAATTTTGTTTTGGAACAAATTCCTTTCACCTAAACAGTGCAATGCCATCAATAACAAGTAAAAAGTTAACCCCAGGGTTTAAAGTCCCATACTAGACATAGAACGACTCTGCACTTACTTTCAGGTTGTGAGAATGCACCCCTGCTATATTTAATGTTACAGCAACTGATCTATTTGACCAGGGCATTACACACGGGACAAAACTCTTCTAAATTCCTCATCCTATAAATTGAATTAACATAGTTTGAGTTTCCTCTTACCAAACAATGGTATTTCTACCTTTGTAATGCTCTCAATGCAATAGCTATACCAGTAACAGTTGTATACTAGGGGCCCAGTGCACGAATTCGTGCACCTTGAAAGGAACTGTGTGTGGGCCGTGAGGCTGCGGTGGGCACAGGGGCAGGTCAAGCCCATCCTCTGCACCCTCGCCTGGCCCCTCCCACTGCAGCCCTGGTCCCCTGTCTGCCTGCAGCCCCACTCCCACTGCCACCCCCACACACTGACAGCGCCGGCCCTGCTCACATACCCTGATCACATGGAGCAATTGGGGACAGCACCAGCAGAGGGTGTGAGCAGCAGCTGCTGCCCTGAACCCCCCTCAGGAGCAGGGGAAGGTGGAAAAGTCCTCAGGGGCGATCTGAGCCAGCAGCCACCGCTCGCACCCGCTGACAGAGCTGAGCAATCAGGACCAGCACCAGGCACTGGCAGCAGGTGTGAGCAGTGGCTCCAGGGCCAGCTGCAGGTGCAAGCTCCAGGCGGGACCGTAGCACATGGGAGCAAAGAATTTTCAGTAACCACCAGAGGCTCACCCCAATGACAGCTACCGGTGCCCTGCCTTGGTCTGGTGCCCCAGTTCACCTGCTCCACCATGCCGCCGTGGCCAATGCCTGCCATGTTACGTGCATGCCCCCTAGTGTTCAGTGCATGTCATAGCGACCGGTTGTTCGGTTGATCAGTTGTTCCAATGTTCAGTCATTTGCATATTAGCCTTTTATTATATACTAGAGGCAGGAAAATCAGTTTCAGTCAGTATATACTAAACCCATTTACTATTCATAACTACTATAATCCCAGATTTGCCTTTCCAACACAATAATAACTATAACAACTGACTTTTGGACCTGGGACTGACCTGGCTCTGCAGCAAAGCCCTGGAACTGCTGAAGCATTGATTGTGTGAACTATATCATAGGCAATTCCAGCATGAGTCCATTTACAGTAAGTGCCCCTATAGAAAATGTTTTCTCAGATAAACAGTACTTGCTACTGTTGAAATAAAGTGTTAGTCCCCAATTGGTGTTGCTCTTGCCCAGGTTCCATGCTGGCAAACCAATTTTTTTTTCTTATAAATGTTCTGCTTTACCAGAAATGCATATATTCCACCAGGAATCTCAAACATCAAATTAACTGTTGCCTCTATTTAGATGGCCCTTGAACAACAGGGGTTTAAACTGTGTAGATCCACTTGCTCATATAATATTTTCAATAAATAAAGCTGACCTTTGTATCCGTGTTTTGCATTCTCAGGTTTTGCTTCAGCAGATCCAACCAATGGTATATTTAATGGTATATTTTTCACACAACTCCAGTTTCCCAACTGGGGATTCCCAACTGCGATTCCCAATTAAAGATGGAAAATACTGTTTTCAGTACCTGGGCCATTACAGTTCAGTTTTGAAGGAGTCAAAAGTTATACACAGATTTTTTTTTACTGTTTGTTGGTTGGTGAAGGTCAGTGCCCCTAAACAATGCCTTGTTTACAGTCAATTGTACTTATTTCTTTATTTTTTCTCACTTTAACCAAAGTTGGTGATATGACACCAGTCAATAAGATATTTTCTACTTTTCTCTTTCTTCTTTTACATTCTTTATCTATAAAAGCTTTCTGCCTTCCCTATTTTGTTGTTCTCTTCATGAAGTGTAAATAAATTTTTTATGACCTAAATTGTCTTCTTTAATAATTTCTCAACAGTTTTTGGTGAGGAGTAATAGAACCTGAAACTGATTGCTAAAGGCAACAAGGTGCAAAGAGCTAATAAAAAATTAAAGACAGCCTTGCCTGGTTTGGCTCAGTGGATAGAGCATTGGCCTGCAGACCAAAAGGTCCCGGGTTCAATTCCAGTCAAAGGCATGTACCTTGGTTGAAGGCTCCTCCCGGCCGGGGCCCTAGTCAGGGCTCATGCAGGAGGCAACCAATCGATGTGTTTCTCTCACATCAATGTTTCTCTCTGTCTTTCCCTCTCTCTTCCACTCTCTCTAATAATCAGCGGAAAAATATCCTCGGGTGAGGGTTAACAAACAAACGAAAAACTAAAGACATAAGAGTTACCCAAAACAAGAGGGTGATATATAATATCTAGCGTATCATGCCATCTGCAAATAGTGACAGTTTTACTTCTTGCTTTTCATTTTGGACCCCTTTTATTTATTTTTTTCTTGCTTAATTGCTCTGACTAGAACTTCCAATAACGTGCTGAGTAACAGTGGCGCGAGTGGGCATCTTTGTTTTGTTTCTGATCTTAGAAGAAAAGCTGTCAGCTCTTTACCATTGAATGTGATGTTGGCTATGAGTTGTCATATATGGCCTTTATTATGTTGAGTTACATTCTCTCTATATCCACTTTGCTGAGATGAACAGAGGACCATTGTCCTTTTATAATTTTTGTCAAAAGAGAGCTTATGAAATTCCAGTTTTTAGAAAGCCTTTAGACAAATGTTAGTGTTTCTGTACCACAGGATTTCAATGATACAACTTTGATTCCAGTGATCACAGAGTGAAAAATACTCCAGTGGAAACATTTCTTCTTGCATCACCAAGTATAAAATGTGTAAGGCCCAATCAAAAGGTTGGTCTGTCCTCTCATACTCTGGAATTACTATTTCCCTTACTTTTCTATATCTTTCTAAATCTCTTTGATTATTAGATTTGGTAAATTTAGTTTCACTTCAGTTCTTACAATGATTTTTATAGTTGTCACAATGATATTTTGACAGAAAGATGTTCAAATTCCCCGTGGATGTGTAGCATTCTGGATGATAATGCCAATGCAGAGCAATGATTCGCCAGGTGTGAGGGCTCTTCAGTTTTCACAGATTTTTATAGATCCTTGAAAACCCCTCCTTTCTGACAGTTTTGACTATTCCAGCTATTTGTCAATGTGACCGCCAGGCATAAGCAACTTATGAACATTTGCTGAATGTTTACAGCAATACTGGTTGGATAGAGTAACGATTATATATGCTAGAAGCATTCAGAAGACCCAGATTTCAAACCTGTCTGATACTTAATTCCACAACTATGCATATATATTTTTGTTCTATTTGCAACTAAAGACTACCTTATACAATTTTATTTCATCAAAGTGCATTATTTAATTCTGCCTTCAGAAATCAAGGTGTTTTGGTATTCACTATGGTGTTCCAGAAGTGATTAGTTATGCCCTAATATTAGGATTTACAGACTAGCTGATCTCTGAGTCTGGTTATTAAACATGCTCTTATATTTGCATCATTGTATTGAAAGCTCACGTTTTATTATCCTTTACAATTACTAAAGTTAGCCTTTCATTGTTCGACTTGTTTTTCAAGTGTGTTTTGTTAATTTTTATGGCTCATTCATTTTTGCTATAAAGGAGTCAAGTATCCTATATAATAAAAGAGTACTATGCAAATCGACCAAACAGCCGAACAGTGGAAGGACCATCCGATGACCATCTGGGACCATGCTATGACATCCACTGGTGCCAGGCCAGCCAAGGCAGGTGCGATGCGATGGGTGGGGAGCCCAGCCATCGCCCCATGATTGCCCCACAGAGGGAGGCCCAGGCCACGGAGGCAGGCTACAGCGGATGGACAGAGCCTCCCTCTGCGAGGGAAACCTGGTCCTGGGTGCCAGTGGCCAGAGGGAAGCCCGGGGCCCAGGTGCCGGAGGGAAGCCAGTGCTGGCAGCCAGAGGAAGAAAGGCCTGCTCTTGCATGAATTTCATGCATTGGGCCTCTAGCCTATATATATAAAAGCCTAAGTGACCAAACAACTGAACGACTGTTTGACTGGTCGCTATGATGCGCACTGACCACCAGGGGGCAGACACTCAATGTAGGAGCTGCTCCCTGGTGGTCAGTGTGCTCCCACAGCAGGACCACCACTCAGCTGACTGACGGGCGCCAGACACTGGGCTCACAGCTGGCGAGCACAGCTGCAGCGGCACGAACCTCTCCTGCCTCCGCAGCAGCACGCTACCATGTGAAGCAGGCACAGCGGGGCCAGGATGAGCAGGAGCAGCACAGCACCAGGCCCAGGCTTGGGCTCCTCCCCAGCCACCTGCTACTTAGCACACTACTACATCCCTCGGAGGATGTCAGACTGCCATTTTTGGCCAATCCCCACAGTCCAGGCTGAGGGCCCGCACCGGTGCACAAATCCATGCACTGGGCCTCTAGGTACTCCATAAGTCCTTAGCTTGGTTGTACTAAAGTTAATACTTGCATGTAGTAATGCAACTGTCTATAACTGCTATCACAGTATTAGTCCCATCATATGATTACTTCATTCTTCATTTTACAATGAGGGTGATATTCATAAAACTTAAGGATTCTCTCCAAAGATCATAAATAGCCCTGATGATAACATAATAAAGACCCAAAAAAAGGCTTTAAAGGACCATTAAGATCTGAACCTCTCCTACATTTGGAAATGTATAACACATATCTTACTCCCCTTACTACTATCCCTTTGAAATATAATTCCTAAAGGAATTTTAGTTGTAAACATATTTTCAATATTTGGAATTTCTTCTGGCCTTTACATTTCCCAACAACATGGACCATGTCACTTTTGTTTTTTGATAACATAGCATGCATTTTTCATAGTAGGTGAGGTAGGCAGCATAATGACTCTCCAAAAATGTCCACATCTTCAGGATGTTTTAATATGTTACCTCACATGTCAAAAGGAATTATGCAAATGTGCTTACATTTATGATTTTGAGATGGAGCAATTATTTTGGAATATGTGGATGGGCTCAATGTAATCACACAGGTCCTTCTAAGAGGGGGACAGGTAATCAGAGTAAGAGAAGAAAATTTGAAAAGAGAGTAGAGGTCATTTTCTATTGCTAGAAAGGAACCACCCTCTAGAAGGCCAAGGCAAGAAATGGATTCTCTCCGAGAGACTCCAGAAATAAGCACAACCTGCCCATTCCTTGATTTAAGCCTAGTGAAATCCATTTTTTAAGGAATCTGACTTCAACATGTTTAGATAATAAATCTGTGCTGTTTTAAGACACTACATTTTTGGTGATTTGTTTAGCAATAAAACAAAAATCATATAATAGATTTTCAACAAATTTTTGTTAAGTGATATATTAATTCTATAAATATTTTTTTAGCATGTCTGAGTACAACAACTTTGAATTACAAGGCTAAGAAATTTCAAAGATGAAAAACCATTGACTATACAATATAACTTTAAATTCTTATATTTCAGTTTATTTTAAAGACATTTTTTCATTTAAAATATTCTAAAATAAAAAGTAATATTTTATAAAATTGTCATTCAGTAATATACTTGAAGTACATAAAATTGTTGTGTAAATTATATTTATTATTATTTTATATAATAAATTATTAAATACCATATGAACTGTGACTACTTACCTCACATATTTATATCTTAGTGATTTATTGGATACTTTGATTATTCCAATTTTATCTATAATAAACATAGAACTATAACAGTATTAGACTCACTTCCATATAAAAATGTTTTCTATTTACTATAAAGATTATAAATAATATCAGAAGCAGTTTTGAGCCATTTATCATGATTAATTTTGACACAATTGCTAAAAGTTTAACATTTGAGCCATAAAACCAAGCATCTGTCAGAAAAGGAGAAAAACAAATCAATACAGATATTTATAAATATGAACTAATTTGAGTTACTAGGTTGGAAAGCGAATATTAACATACTTTAATTTACTCTGAACAAATATTTTATAAAATAAAACTTCATAACTTTGCTTGCAAATCTTAAAGCACTGAAAATACTTTTCATTTTTACTTTATTTTTCCAGCTAATTTAATGTGTTAACAACTAAGAAAATCCTTCAGTTGTTAGAGAGAAATCCACATTATCATTATTGATTTTGACAATAAAATTGTGTAAAAAATTTTTTAAGTTTCAATAGTAGGAGGATTGCTTGTTTGTATTTTTATTGAATTTTGAGCTCTGTCTCTAATCTTGCATTTCTTTACTAATTAATGTAAGTTTCCAAAGGAGAAAGATAGCATGATATACTTTCATTTAGTTAGTCATATAACTATTTTAAGAATAGTTATGTTCAAATGGTTTCTGAATCTATTTAAGACATTTCTGTATGAAAAGCTATCTAGCAGATTTCATGGAGTTCAGATCTTGGTTAAACTATATGCTTGCTGCTTCACATCGGTATATACAGGATATTGATTATGTCAGAAGTGAGACTAAAAAGAGTAAGACCATGATTTTATATACCTAATTTCTAGGCATTGCATTTGTGATAATGGATAGTACCTAACTATGCCTTCTATTACCATTGGCTGAAAGCAGTAAAAATAATGTGTGCTCAGCAATCATTTAATACATAACCTGCTCAAGTGAGGGGAGGAATTAGGCCTATCAATATTCACCATTTTCATATTAAGTCAATTCTTTACAGGAATCATATATATGAGATTATAAATATGCAATGATGCTAACTTGAGTTATACATACCAATCTTCATTTTATAGATTCACATGGGACTATGACAATTTCCTGGCGATAAAGACAAATAATAAGTGCTTCAAGATTATAAAATTGCTCCTACTTTGAATGTAAAATATGTATGTGATTATTTGTGACAATGGTTGAGAGCAATAACAGATTTTTTAAAATGTTGTTAACAGCACTTGAAGATCCTTGCTTATATTATTTGTTATAAATAAAGATGACATGTTTTCTGGGAAGACAGACTAACATTAGACATTACACTCTCTGATTTAAACTTAAAGTGTATTTAATTCTGGAATCTTAAAAGAGAGAATTGAAATAAAAACACTTCATTCCAATGTTTATTGGTGTTTCAGAAATCACTTTTTTAGATTCCATAATTTCTCACTTTAAAATCATGCTAAAATCTCCCTCCTAAATCTCTCTAAGATCTGTACCATCAGAAGTACTGAAAAAAATTAAGGAAGATATAGCTTATGATTAATTTGACTCTTTTATTAAATGCATTATTTAAGTATAAATAAATTGTCATGAAAGAAACCATTTTCACATTTTTGTAAGTTATAAAAATTGCTATTTGTGGAGAATGGATGGCAAAGCATGCAATGGCCTATTCACTGATTATTACAGTATTAAATATAGAAAGAAAATTTAAAAATTATGTGCTTAAGCTCCATATTTAAATCCAAGAGAGGTAAATGTGGAATAATGAATCATGCTATGATCCCTGAGAATTTTCTGAGTTATTCAATTACATAGGTGGTACAAAAACATTTGACAGGTGACTCAAATAAAAAATTGTGAGACACAGTTACTGTAGACTTGAAAAGGTCAAACATCGAATGAAAAGTAAATCTCCCCACCCCAGTCACATTATCTCTGTGCTTTCAAAATAGTGCTAAAAATTAGAAAATGGTATCCTAATTTGTATTATTCATCTGAACAATTACAGGTTTTAAAAATAAAATTTTTATGTCATAAACAAAAATAATATTGCATAAATTAGAGGTTATTTTTTTTGTGTGTTTTGTTGTTGCTGTTTTTACATTCTTTTCATGTAAAAATGAAATATCAAGCCTAATAGCTCTTTAAACCGGTTAGCATGCAGCATTAACAAAAACTAATGGAAGAACATACCTATTACTGTTATTATATGCACTAGGGGGCCTAGTGCACAAATCCGTGCACCTTGAAAGGAACTGTGGGCCGCGAGGCTACTGTTCAAGGCTACTGGGCACAAGGGTGGGTCTGGGCCAATCCTCCATGCCCCTCCTGGCCCCTCCTGCCACAGCCCCGGTCCCATCTGCCAGCAGCCCTGCTCCCGATGCCACCGCTCCCACGCCGTGACAGCAGTGGCCCCACTCGCACCCACTGATGGCGCTGAGTGATCGAGCCGGCATCAGGCTCCGGCAGTGGGTGCGAACAGTGGTTCTGGAGCCAGCTGTGGGTGCAAGCGGTGGCTTTACTGCTGGCAGCAGGTGCAAGCGGGGCCATCACTGGCAGTGGGTGCGAGAGGCAGCTGCTGGCCCCAATCACCTCTCAGGAGCAGGAGGAGATGGAAAAGCGCTGAGGGGCTATTGGAGCCTTCATCTGCTGCTCGCACCCGCAGACAGCGCTGAGCGATCAGGGCCGACACCGGGTGCAAGCGGTGGCCCTGGCCTCAGCAGCGGGTGTGAGTGAGGCCAGCGCTGGCAGCAGGTGCAGGTACCGGCAGCAGATGTGAGCAGCCAGCAGGACCACAGCGCATGGAAGCAAAGAATTTTCAGTTACCCACCAGAGGCTCGCCCCAATGACAGTGACCAGCGCCCTGCCTTGGTCTGTCACCCCTGCTCACCTGATTGACCATCCCGCTGCAGCCAATGCCTGCCATGCTCCGTGCTCTTCCACCTGCTGCCAATGCCCACCATCTTCCTCGTGTGCCCCCTGGTGGTCAGTGAACATCGTAGCAACCGGCTATTTTGTTGTTCAGTTGTTCTGCCCTTTGGTCTATTTGCATATTAGGGATATA
>NW_005871072.1:2128775-2136780 GCF_000147115.1 Myotis lucifugus
TTTGTATAAATAAAAAAGAAAACACCTTCTGTTCATTTATTATTCAAAAACTGTCCCTCAACCATGTTATGATTGATGCACATGTATACTTCAACACTGGATAGTAGTTGTGCTACCTAGCTCATCCAGTTTCCCATATTTTTTCTGTTACTTTGGACAATTTGAATACACTTATTTGCCTCAAAAAAAATTTTTTTGAACCCAGAAATCGACCCGAACCACTGTGCTCAATTAATATTTGACAAAGGAGGCAAGAATATACAATGGAGTCAAGACAGTCTCTTCAATAAATGGTGTTGGGAAAATTGGACAGATACATGCAAAAAAAATGAAACTAGATCACCAACTTACACCATACACAAAAATAAACCCAAAATGGGTAAAGGACTTAAACATAAGATGAGAAACCATAAAAACACTAGAGGAATCCATAGGCAGCAAAATCTCAGACATATGCGAAGCAATATCTTCATCGATACAGCTCCTAGGGCAATAGAAACTAAAGAGAAAATAAACAAATGGGACTACATCAAAATAAAAACCTTCTGTACAGCAAAAGAAACCATCAACAAAACAACAAGAAAGCCCACTGCATGGGAGAACATATTTGCCAATGCTATCACCCATAAGGGTTTAATCTCCAACATTTACAGGGGACTCATACAACTTAACAAAAGGAAGATAAACAACCCAACCAAAAAATGGGCAACCGACCTAAATAGATACTTTTTGAAAGAGTGAAGCAGGGCGTCCCTCGGGGGTGAGGACGACGGAGCCCCAACGCGCTAGGGCGTCTGCATGCACGACTCCGGGGACCAGGTTCAGTGACGCAGATCTGTTTTATTGTGGAACTACAGGGGTATATATAGCATGAGGGGACCAATCAGAGGGAGACACGTTGCTATAGGTGACCAATCAGAGGGAGACACGTTGCTATAGGTGACCAATCAGAGGGAGACACGTTGCTATAGGCGACCAATGGCTGAAATGCTGGGGTATTGTGCACGTGGCTCTAGGAGTTCATTCAGGCGGGCGTTGCTACTTCCTGGTGTGCCGAGGAAACATGTCATGGTGGAGTGTGCTCACACCATTGCATCAGCCGCAGCGCTGAGACATACTTCCCGAGCTCTACTACATAAGGAAGGCAAAGGGACATATGAAAACATGCTCAAAGTCACTAATTATCTGAGAGATGCAAGTCAAAAAGACAATGCTGTACCATCTCACATCTGTCAGAATGGCTATCATCAACAAATCTACAAATGACAAGTGCCGGCGAGCATGTGGAGAAAAAGGAACCCTCTTGCATTGCTGGTGGGAATGCAGACTGGTGCAGCCACTGTGGAGAACAGTATGGAGTTTCCTCAAAAAACTAAAAATGAAACTCCTATTTGACCCAGTGATCCCACTTCTAAGAATATATCCGAAGAAACTAGAAACACCAATCAGAAAAGGATATATGCACCCCTATGTTCATAGCAGCACAATTTATCATAGCTAAGATTTGAAAACAGCCTAAGTGCCCATCAGCAGATGAGTGGATTAAAAAACTGTGGTACATCTACACAATGGAATACTACGCTGCAGTAAAAAAGAAGGAATTCTTACCATTTGCAACAGCATGGATGGAAATGGAGAGCATTATTCTAAATGAAATAAGCCAGCCAGAGAAAGATAAATATCACATGATCTCACTCATTTGTGGAATATAATGAACAAAAACAGATCCAGAGACAGAGAAGCATTGATCAGACCATCAAACCTGAGAGGGAAGGTAGGGGAGGGTGGGGGTAAGGGGGAGTGATCAACCAAAGGACTTGTATGCATGCATATAAGCCTAACCAATGGACACAGACACAAGGGAGGTGAGGGCATGAGTGGGGAACTGCGGGGGGGGGGGGGGGGCAATGAGGGGATAAGGACACATATGTAATACCTTAATCAATAAAGAGAGAAAAAAATTTATTTCACATCTAATTCAAAACTCATCTTTTCTCTGGCTCAGTAAAGGCTAGAGTTGTGACTAGGAGACTGAGAAAAAGGTGGGGCTATCGTCTGGCCCTTTCTAAAAATGGGATTTCTAAGAAAAGAGATGGGGGAAAAAATAAAGTCTTCTTAACTGCTAGAAAATGTTGTTAATTTGTGTAGCTGTTATCTATTAGTTGTGACTATTTCTCCTACTAATGACTGCAACAACCTGACTCATGGAAAACTCCAATGCTGCCTCATTATAAGGTGCACCAAGTATAATTTTTAGCATCCTGTGGGAACATCATATTACTTATTTTTATAACAGGCTTTTGTTCCTTTTCCAGGTCTAGTCACCTCCTGCCACATATAATCTGTTTTCTCTCCCTGGCTAAAAAAGAAGACTTCCCACAGAGAGGAGTTGATAGCAAAGTTTCTTAATCCTTATTACAATCCAAGGCCTTTTGGCATGAGAAGAAGCTATAAACAGGCTGCAACCTTGTGGGTTTTCTTTCCTCCACATCCCCGCGTCATTATGTTTTCTTAGGTCTCAGTGACTCTCCAACTGGAAAGGGCCTCCTCTCAATGAGCCCCGCAGAAGTTAAGCTGACCGTAAAGCTGGCATTCATATGAACTTAGAAGGTAGTCTATTTATTAAGAGAGTTGACTCTCTGATTTGATTTTTAGCAACAGTTTAAACTCCAAGGGAAAATTGTGACTTGGTACCTTGTCATTTAAAACCAATAGCTATCAGGTAGAATAAAAGAGATTGGTTAGAATATTACTTTAATTTTTCTAGCCCAGATATGTCACACGTAGAGTTATATTTTTGAAGAATTATGAGTGGTGCCTTTGATAAAAGGAGATTTCATCTTGCTATGCCAATTTTTAGGTATCTTTACTCTAAAAATGTTTAAATATATATGCTTTGTCTTATTTCAAATTTTGGTTCTAGATTATTGGAGTATATGAATTTTTTATTGATTTTAGAGAGAAAGGAAAGAAAAGAGAGTGAGAGAGAAACATCAATTTGCTGTTTCACTTATTGATGCATTCATTGGTTGATTCTTGCATGTGCCACGACTAGGGATCAAACCCACAACTTTGGCTCTAACCAACTGAGTTACCCATCTAAGGCCTGCTATATGAAATTTTGAAATATGTAATAATGTGAACACTGACACTCCAAGAGTTTTATTTTTATGTTTTTAATTTTTAAATTATTTTTATTTTTCTATTATCATTGAAATACAATATTATATTAGTTTCCATTGTACACCCCAGTGATTAGGCATTACATAATTTACTAAATGATCATCCTAATGAATCTTGCATGCATCTGACAACATACATAATTATTAGAGTACTAGAGGCCCGGTGCACATTTGTGCACTGGGGGCGTTGCTCAGCCTGGCCTGCACCCTCTCGCAGTCCAGGACCCCTCGGGGGATATCTGACTGCCGGCTTAGGCCTGCTCCCCACATTAAGCCAGCAGTTGGACATCCCCCGAGAGGTCTTTAGCGCTACCGCAAAGGCGGGAGAGGCTCCCGCCACTGTTGCTGCACTTGCCAGCCGTGAGCCCAGCTTCCGGCTCAGTGACGCTCCCCCTGTGGGAGCACACTGACCACCAGGGGCAGCTCCTGGGTTGAGCGTCTGCCCCCTAGCGGTCAGTGCACATCATAGCAACCAATCATTCTGCTGTTCAGTCAATTTGCATATTAGGGTTTTATTATATAGTATTATTAACCATATTCCCTATGTTGTACTTGACATTCCCATCACTATTCTATAACAACCAATTTGTATTTCTTAATCTCTTCACCTTTTTCCACCCATCTCCTAACCCTCCTCCCATCAAAATGTTCTCTGTAACTATAAATCTGTTTCTGTTCTGCCTGTTTATTTTCTTTTTTAGATTCAATTTTTGATAGCTATGTATTTATTTCCATTTATTATTTATACAGGGTATCCCCCTAAAAATGTACACATTAACAGCTCAGCTCAATTTTGAAAATTAAATGTATTTTAATAAACAGTGCCTTTATAATTAGTCAAAGTGTGTGTATACATTTTGAGGGAAACACTCTATATTTTTTCATCTTTTTTCCTTCTTCTTAAAGAAGACTCTTTAACATTTCATATAATATTGGTTTGCTGGTAATGAACTCCTTTCACTTTTCTTGTCTGGGAAACTCTTTATATGTCATTTAATTCTAAATAATAACTTTGCTGGGTAGAGAAATCTTGGTTTTAGGTCCTTGCTTTTAATCAGTTTAGATATTTCTTGCCATTCCCTTCTGGTCTGCAAAATTTCTGTTGAGAAGTCAGTTGACAATCTTATGCAGGTAACTATCTGCTTTTCTCTTGCTGTTTTAGAGATCTGCTCTTTGTCTTTAACCTTTTGCATTTTAATTATGTGTCTTGGTGTGGGCCTCTTTGGGTTCATCTTGTTTGGGATTGTCTGTGCTTCCTGGGCTTATATATCTATTTCATCACCAAGTTAGGGAAGTTTTCTGTCATTAGTTTTTCAAACAGGTTTTCAATTTTTTGCTCTCTCTTCTCCTTCTGGAACCCCAATGTTGTGAATGTTGGTACACTTAAAGTTGTCCCACAGGCTTTGTACATTGGTGTTCTAATTGAATATTTTTTGCTTCTTTATATTCTAAGTCACTGATTTAATTCTCAGTTTCATCTACTCTACTATTGATTCCCTATAAATTATTCTTCATTTCAATTAGTTTATCCTTCATTTCTGACTAGTCCTTCTTCATGCTGTTGAAGTTCTCACTAAGTTCATTGAACATCCTTGTAACCAACCAGTGTTTTGAATTCTGCATCTAATAGATTGCTTGTCTCCATTTTGTCTAGTTCATTTTCTAGAGTGTTTTTTTGTTTGTTTGTTCATTTGTTTGTTTTTTGTTCTTTCATTTGGGATGTGTTTCTTTGTCTACTCATTTAGGCAGCCTCCCTCTGTTTATTTCTATGTATTAGCTAGAGTTGCTATGTCTCTGGGCTTGGTAAAGTGGCATAATAAAGTAGGTGTCATGTAGGGTCCAGTGGCACAACCTCTCTTATCATCACAGCTGGATACTTGAGGTGTGTGCCCTCCTGCCCAATATGAGCAGGGCAAGAGCTGGAGGGACAGCTTTCTCCCAGATAGAAATTCTGGAAGAGCCATTGTTAATTTGATGAGCCCTCCTCCCCCAGAGCCTGCAGGCAGGCACCATATCTGAGACTCCATTATCCTGACTCACACTGTTCACCCTGCCCTGGTGATTCCCTGAGGCCCCACCCCACCCAACTTTTAGGTTAAGCCAACCTGTTTCTGGTGGCTTTTCCATATGATGGTTTATCTATGCTCATGCTTCATATTTTCCTAAAATCTCTCAAACAAGCAACATCTGGCCTCAGCCTGCCCTGTACCTCTCCTAAGTGGCCTCAGGTCTGGCACTAGCAGTAGCCCACCTTGGTCCCCAGCTTGACCTCACCTAGGCACCTCCAACCCCAGCACAACTAAGAGCCATCTGCAGATTGCTTTGTAGCTCATGTTGAGTGGCCCCTGGGCAGAGCACAGACAGCAGCTGACCTTAGCCTGAACTTTCTGGGAGGCCCCACAGACAGTGCACACAGTGGACAGCTTCAGACCACATTGAGGCATCAGCAGCCAACCACCTCCACGAGCCACACACATAAGGGGTGAACTTCACAGGCACCAGTGCCCGACTGAAGTAAGTCCTGCTCTGTCAGTGCTCAGTGGTCACAGCAAGTCCTTGCAGCTGATCGGCCTGGGGATAAATCCCTCCCATTAATTCACCAACAGCAATCAAGGTTCAACTACAAGAGGAGAGTGTACACATTCCCAAGAGTTTTAGTGTATAGTTTACTAAACTAGATCATCCCTCTTTCATTTTTCCTTCGAGTATTATGCCAGGATATTTTTCTGATAACTTTTACTTAGGATAGTTAGTCTTTTTTTTGCTTTTTTTTTTTGATACCAGCTATATTCTTAGTGATTTGAAAATATCTACAGCCTACACCCACATGCTGGGCCAGACTAATTAAGGCCTTTGTTCCCTCAAGTTTATCATTTATGCTCCACTTGTTAACACTTCTGCTTCAGGTGTTAAAAAAAAACACAAAACTACTAGGGTAATGATTCATTATTATTAATTTATATCATAACTATATCAGTGTAAAACTCCCCTTTTGCTGTAGGCTATTTGTTAATTTCACAGCAAAGTATAAATTTGTCTCAGAAGTAAAGGCAATAAAGAGTTGTAGTTGGTCTCAGAAGATTAATAAATCTGTTACATCATATTTCAAATTCAACTGGGTATGGAAGCAATTAAAAGCATTAATTTGTATATGATCAGAATTGAGAGTAATAAATTAAAAAGTGGCTGATTTAGAGGATCTTTCATTATTGTTCATGCATGATTTCATTTAGAACTTAATATTATGAATAATTTTTATGTGCCAATTATTTTCTACATTTACACAATTCCACTGGAGTATTTGCTTTTAAGTAATATATTTTAGGTCCATAGTAGACCCTAAATTGGTGTCATTTTTCTTTCTTTCTTTTTTATGCATTTATTGATTTTATACAGAAAGAGAGAGATTGGTGTTCTACTTATTTATGCAGTTATTGGTTAATTGTTGTATGTGCCATAACCAGGGATCAAGCCCACAACCTTTGTATATCAGGAGGATGCTCTAACCAACTGACCTACTCTTGCTTTTTTTTTGTACATTTTCATAGTACAAAAGATAGGTTTTATTTAATTTAAATTTGTTCCTATCATAAGCAACAATTCAAACCATTCTTTCTAATCACCCAGAATTAATTTCTAAGGGAAGAAATTGATTAATTAAATCTACACAGTTCATTCTGTTCCTGTCAGTAAATTTCAGCATTAATTAATTTTTGTATTTCAATTTATCATTGATTTTTATATTTTACTTTATGTTATTAGTTTATTCCTCTTTTATTCTCATTTATTACTACTTTATTTTTGTTCTATAAGCCCTCTAATCTCACTAAATTGTTCCTTTTATCCCTCCACTTAAGTTCACTGTACGTCCACATTAAAATACTTTCACTAAATTAACTGAAATATCAGCATTATTTATTACATGGAAAGCAGATAAATAAAATATAATCTGAATATTGGATCACTGTTAAAAATTTCAATTTATATAAAAATTTTGTTACAGATTTTGAATATATATGGGAATCAGCCATTACATTTCAACCAATGGAAGTTTAAAGGCACATATTTATAAATAATGTTTTCTATAGATAAAGCAGTTATTGTAAAATTTTTAATTCTTTAAAAAATTTTTTAAGTTAGTCTACATTCCTCTGAGTTATTCCAAGAAACAGAATTAATAGAGTAGATATCCTTTTGATATATATATATATACTAGAGGCCCGGTGCACAAAAATTTGTGCACTCGGGGGGGAGGGGGGAGGGGTCCCTCAGCCCGGCCTGTGCCCTCCCGCAGTCTGGGACCCCTCAGGAGATAACGACCTGCTGGCCTAAGCAGTTATCTTAGGCCCAATCCCTAGGTGCAGCCCCTGGTCGGGCTCAGAGCAGGGCCGATTGGGGAGTTGGGGCGCCACCCCGTCATGCACAGAGCAGGGCGGATCGGGAGGTTACGATGCCACCCTCAGTCACACTCAGGGTAGGGCCGATTGGGGGGTTGGGGCACCGCCCCCTGTCACACTCAAGGCAGGGTTGATGGGGAGGTTGCGGCGCCACCCCCTGTCACGCACAGAGCAGGCCGATCAGGGGGTTGGGGCGCTGCCCCCTGTCACTCACAGAGCAGGGCCCATCAGGGGGGTTGGGGCTCCATACCCTGTCACACACAGAGCAGGGTCGATCAGGGGGTCGGGGAGCTCCCCCCTGTCACTCACGGAGTAGGGCCAATAGGGGAGTTGGGGCACCGCACCCTGTCAAACACAGAGCCGCAGGGCGATCAGGGGATTGGGGAGCTCCACCCCTATCAGGCACAGAGCAGGGCTGATCAGGGG
>NW_005871072.1:2137163-2162628 GCF_000147115.1 Myotis lucifugus
GTGCATGGCTGCCGGCCGCCATCTTGGCTGACAGTTAATTTGCATAAGGATATGCTGATTAGCCAATTGGGAAGGGTAGCGGTCGTACGCTAAATTACCATGTTTCTCTTTTATTAGTGTAGATATATATATATATATATATATATATAGAGAGAGAGAGAGAGAGAGAGAGAGAGAGAGAGAGAGAGAATGCTAATTAGACCAGAGGACCTTCTGGACAAAGCCAGGCTGCAAGGGAAGCCCAGGTCCAGGGTGGCTGCCTGAGGCCAGAGGGAAGCCTGGGTCCCAGGTGCCAGAGGGAAGTGCTGGCAGCTGGGGGAAGGAAGGCTTATTCTTGCACAAATTTCGTGCATTGGGCCTCTAATATATATCTATATCTATATCTATATCTATATCTATATCTATATCTATCTCTATCTCTATCTATATCTATATCTATCTATATATCTATATGTATATATACATATATGTATACATTTATACATATATACAAATATATCTTATTAAAATATATTACATATATTACATATATTCTATATCTATGCTTGTATCTAGCTAGCTAGCTGTCATCTATCTGCCTATAGAGAAAGAGAGAGATTGATTGATTTTAGGGAATTGGCTCCCTTAATTATGGGGACTAAGTCCAAAACTAGTAGGCCAAGCCAGCTGGCTAAAAATTCAGCTATGAGTTGATGTTGTAGTGTTGGATCCATAATTCACAGTGCAGACTAGATAGGCTGGCAATTCAAGCAGGGTTTTTATGTTTAGTCTTGAGTTCAAAGTTTTCACTCTTAAAAAGTTTAATTGACTGGATTACGTCCACCATTATGGAAGGTAACCTGTTTTACTCAAAGTCTCCTGATTTGCATATTAATTACATCTAAAAATATCTTCACAGCAACATCTAAACTTGATTTGGCCAAACAACTGGGTACTCTAGCTAGCCAAGTGGACACCTAAAATTAAGCATCACACAGTCCCTGTAGTTATTTATATGATTCCTCCATACAGCTACTGAGCAAAGCAATTTTGAAGCTGTGTCATATTTTCAAATTCTCACTCCAACTCTAAATCTTATTTAAAATATGTGCTCCCATTTTTTCAGTTTCAGAAGAGCCAGGTTCTCCCTCAAAGCCTTTTAGTTCTCATTCACACCACCCGACATTGCTTTCCTCTTTAATATCTTCATGGCCCTGGAAAGGTTTTTTGATTGTTCTTTCCCAGATCAGTCTAGAGCAGGGGTGGGAAACTTCTGGCCCAAGGCCCATATAAGGCGTGTGAAATCATTTGGTCTGGCCCTGCCAAGGCATTAGGGGTGAGTCCATTAAATGTTTGACCCAATATGTTTGGCTAATTTTTAAGTTGATAATTTTGTATGGCCTACTATATAAATATCCAAATGGCCCTTCACAGAAAAAAAGGTTTCCCAACCCTGGTCTAGGGCCCAGATCTTCACCACACATTGGGCTCTTATATTACATTGTTAGACTTTTTTTATTTTATAGTCCCATACTCTGAATTACAAATATTTACAAGTTTTAATACCTGAGCCCTTGAACATTTGATCCTAGAATTCCTAAATGTAGAAATTTTAGCTTCAGTCCCTAGAAATTTTACATTGCAGTTTCCTACCATGGAATCCAGTAGAACACATGCATGTGGCAAAGACTGATGAATTTATTAAGCTGAAGATTTTGACATTTAAAATATATACCTTTAAAAAAAACAATCTTATATATTAGCCATAATTTTAAGTCAAGTTAAGCTGCAGTTTGGTTTAATCAACATAAGAATTTAATAACTGTTATTTGAGATTGACTACACATCTAACTAACTTGTGGCTCAAAGGAAGAAATTCAAATACAGAACATTATGCAGTGTGTGTTGGTTGTTATTGATTATGTTTTATAAGTTATTACAAAAAAAGACATGTGCTCAAAAATAACTGATTTGGAAAGAGAAGAGAGTGGTAACAGAAAAGGCTTAAAATTTTGGAGTGTTACCTTTGTAAAAAATCTTAAAGGACAAATTTCCATTTAAACTCAGTCTGCATGCTCCCTTGGCTCCGACTGCCATTACCCTCCCCCTTCCATTCCTCACAGTCATCATAAGGAAAAGTCTATTGTTTTCTTCCCTGAAGTATCTAGTCTCAAGCCTGGTTGATCCCTAGGACCAAATTAACATGTATATCCATGTAATTTATTAACATGTATATCCATGTAATTTATTAACATGTATATCCATGTGTTTAATAACATATATATCTATGTCATTTATTATACAGAGTTGGAATTGATCCTGGATTACACTGGTCATCTTGATATAGATTCCCTATGCAGGGAACTGCTGGAATCCACTATAGTCTTTTGTTTCATATAACCCCTCTGACCATCACTCATATAACCCCTATAAGTCACTCATTTATTGAATCACTTACTATATGTAGGGGAATTTACTAGGGTTCTGGTACGTGTAAGTGGATATTGAGGGCATCAAAATAATTGTGCTAATGGTCCATGCCCTTGCGAGTGTGATTTATACCTCTTTCCTTCTCTGAAAGTTGTTATATTTATAACCAAGGAATGTTATGTGTACTAGATCTTACTAGAAGATTTAAGAAAATCCATAACATATTAAAATATTGCAAGTATAAATTTAAAAAAAATAAACTAAGTCGCCCTAACCAGTTTGGCTCAGTGGATAGAGCGTCAGCTTCCAGACTGAAAGGTCCCAGGTTCGATTCTGGTCAAGGGCATGTCCCTTGGTTGCGGGCACATCCCCAGTAGGGGGTGTGCAGGAGGCAACTGATCAATGTTTCTCTCTCATCGATGTTTCTAACTCTCTATTCCTCTCCCTTCCTCTCTGTAAAAAGTCAATAAAATATATTTAAAAATAAAAAATAAAAAAATAAACGAAGTCTTCAGCAACAGTTAGATTAGGGGCATAGCCTTCACAACTATTGTTAACAATTTTAAACACATAGGGCCACATAGCAAATACCAGATGAAGTAGGAATATTTTTCACAAATCCTTTTAATCCCAAGATATCTCTCCTTTTACACACACAAAAAAAGAGAGAGAAAAGCAATAATATAGCAGATATGAAAGTATATCGACAAAATTGGGATTACTGTCACATAGAATTAATGGCAAACAAATCAAATACAAGAAGCCTACTAAACTTTTGAGATAGTTGTGCTAATAGCTCAAAGAAACAATAAACTTAAACTAAAAGAACCCAGGTTTAAAATGATCCTTGCACTCCTATCTTTATTTGGAGAATGCAAATGGCAAAATCCACCTTGCAAGGTAGAGCACCAATTCACAGGCATTACGTGGATTAACAAATATGCCCAAATACGCCTGTATGGTTACTCTGTTATGAATTTACTCACTTTTTTTTCCTTTACCCTTTCTATAGATACAGCTCATACCTATATTTTTAAGTCTATCATATGATTTTCTTGCTATGCAATCATCTACGATCTCTTAAATTGACCTATTTCTCTTCACAACATTCCTACAGAACTCTTCCTAAAGCTATTGCAAAGTTTAGTACATTACCTCATTATTGTTTAACAATGTTCTGTGTGAGTAGACTGTAAGCGCCTTTGCGTACTCAGTGCCTGATTTCTAGTAAGTATTTTTCCAATAAATGAATGCAACCAATAATTATTCTTCCAAAATTACACTTCAGATTTTGTTTTCTAAAACAAGGACTATTCTTTCTGTATTATTAATGGCATCTAAATTTTGGAAGAGGTATGAGGCAAGATGTTTCAACTGTTGTAGTCTTTGTGCTAAGTGTTAATTGTATAATTAACTCAGTTTTAGGAAATGAAAGTTTTAATAGAAAATATATTATTTTTAAAACATTTTTTTAATTGATTTCAGAGAGGACGGGAGAGGGAGAGAGAGAGAGAGATAGAAACATCAATGATGAGAAAGAATCATTGATCAGCTGCATCCTGCATGCCTTCTACTGGGGATGGAGCCTGCAACCTGGGCATGTGTCCTTGGCCAGAATCGAACCTGGAACCTTTACAATCCATAGGCCGACACTCTATCCACTGAGCCAAACTGGCTAGAGCAGAAAATATATTCTTAAAGAAGAAAACAACTTGTCTAATGAAAGAGCATGAGCATCGAAAAATAGCATAGCAATTTAGCCCTAACCAGTTTTTCTCAGTGGATAGAGTGTCGGCCTGAAAACTGAAGAGTCATGGGTTTGATTCTGGTCAAGGGCACATGCCTGGGTTGTGGGCTCGATCCCTCTTAGGGGGTGTGCAGGAGGCAGCCAATCAATGATTCTCTGTCATCATTGATGTTTCTATCTTTCTCCCTCTCCCTTCCTCTCTGAAATCAATAAAGATATATTAAAAAGAAAAATAACATAGCAACCTACATATATAAAACCCTAATATGCAAATTGACTGAACGGTGGAACAACCAAACAACCAGTCGCTATGATGTGTGCTGACCACCAGGGGGGGCATGTGGGACATGGCAGGCATCGGCAGCAGACGGCAGAGTGCAGAACATGGCGAGCATTGGCCGCAGTGGGATGGTGGAGCAGGTGAGCAGGAGTGCCAGACCAAGGTGGGGTACTGGTCGCTGTCATCGGACCAAGCCTCTGGTGGTTACTGAAAATTCTTTGCTCCCGAGCATCACGTCCTGCCTGGTGCTTGCACCTGCTGCCAGCACCGGTCCTGATCGCTTGGCGCCATCAGCAGGTGCAAGCAGCAGCTGCTGGCCCCGATCACCCCTCAGGGCTTCTCCACCTCCCCTTGCTCCTGAAGGATGATCGGGGCCAACAGCCGCCTCTCGCAGCCGCTGCCAGTGCCTGGCACCAGTCCTGATCACTCGGCATCGGCCCCACTTGCACCCGCTGCTGGCGCTGGCCCCAATCGCTCCACGCTGTCAGTGTGGGGGAGCTGTGGGGGCAGGAATGGGGCTGCAGGCAAACAGGGGACTGGGGGCCACAGTGGGAGGGGTCAGGTGGGGGCACAGAGGATGGGCCGAGACCCACCCCTGTGCCCACCTCAGCCCCGCGGCCCACAGTTCCTTTCAAGGTGCATGAATTCATGCACTGGGCCCCTAGTTTAATTATAAAGAACTATTTCATGCCATAGTAAATGCCAACAATTAGAGCTACATTTAATATGACAATTCTCTCTTAACTTTACCAATGACCTAAATGGTAAAGACTTCAGATAGAAAGCCTGTTAAAATTAATTAGCAAGTAGTGATAAAATGTCATGAAAACATTATTATTTTAGCTTAATGAAGTCCCACTTTTCTGCTATCGCATTGTGTTAGAAAAGATTTTTTTTTTTTTCAAGAAAAACACAACAGCCCGCCGGGTGTGGCTCAGTGGTTGAGGTTGACCCATGAACCAGGAGGTCACGGGTTCGATTCCCAGTTGGGGCAATGCCCAGGTTGTGGGCTCGGTTCCTAATGGTGGTAGCCGATCATTGGTTCTCTCTCATCATTGATGTTTCTCTCTCTCTCTCCCTCTCCCTTCCTCTCTCTGAAGTCAATAAAAACATTTTAAAAATATAAAAAAGAAAAGAAAAGCACAACATTAGGGAGAGGACTCAGCTAAACTTACAATGTTCATCATATGGTTAGAATACTTCAAATTCATTTTTAGCTATTGGAACCTTTAATATTTAAATGTAAAGAATCAGTTTTAAGAAAATAAGACAGGGTTCAATGGATTATTTTACCCTGTTTTTGAAAGTATAGAAAATGTCACTAAAACACATTACCTGAAACATCTACCTAAAAATGCCAGTAGTTTTTTCAATGAAAGGCCATCTGCTAAATTGATGCTTCCAATGTACAGCCACTAATTCCATCATAACTATTCTGCTAATGCTAATATTCAAGAAGTAACATCCACATTTGAAGATTTGTGTGTGTTTCTTGTATATTTTATTACTTCCTAATCCTTAGTAAAATATTACCTCTTCTACATCTTCTACTTATTAAATTAAAATATTTTAAAAGTTATTAAGTTTCTTTTAAATTTCTTTTAAATTATTGGGGTGACATTCATACAGATTTCAATTGTGCAATTCTATGATACAACATCTGTATATTTAAGTGTGTGTTTACCATCCAAAGTCAGATCTTCTGCCACCGTATTTTGACCCCCTTTATCCTATACTACCCTTCACATTCCTTCCCTCTGGTAACCACCATTTTGTTGTCTGTGTCTAAGTTTTTTATTGTTTTTCTTGTTTGTTCATTTGTCACTTTCAGTTTTATATCCCATGGAGTGAAATCACATGATTCTAGACTTTTTCTGTCTGACTTATTTTGCTTAGCATGATATTCTCAAGATCTATCCAGGTTGTCACAAATGGTAGGTAAAAGAGATTAGGAACCTGGGCTTATGAGACAGAGAGAAGGTTATTGATTCACATGGATGATAATAGTTAAAAGGTCAGAAAAAGTTTAAATGAATTTTAAATTTATTAATTTAATTATTTCAAATGTGCTTGTGGTTGCTAAACAATGTAAATGTACTTAATGCCTCTGAACTGGACATTTAAAAAACTTTAAGATAGTAAATATTTATGTTATATATTAAAATACAATCTAAAATTATACTTGCAAAGGGCCACCACTCAATAAGACCTTTTATAAATGTATGGGGGGAAAAAGTAATTTCAACTTAGCAAAGTACCTGTATTATTATTATTTACTAGAGGTCCAGTGCACAAAATTCATGCATGGGGGTGGGGACGCTGTCCCTCAGCCTGGCCTGCACCGTCTTGCAATCCAGGACCCCTCGAGGGATTTCCGACTGCCGGTTTAGGCCTGAGCCTCCGGGATCTGGCCTAAACCAGCAATCGAACATCCCTCTCACAATCTGGAACCACTGGCTCCTAACTGCTCACCTGCCTGCCTGCTTGATCACTCCTAACCACTCTGCTTGCCTGCCTCATCGCCTCTAACCACTTGCATGCCTGCCTGCCTCATTGTTCCTAACTGCTTACCTGCCTGCCCCTATCTACTCTGCCTGCCTGATTGCCCCTAACTGCTCTCCTGCCTACCTGATCACCCCTAACCACCTCTGTCTTGGCCCCCACCACAGTGGCTTCATCCAGAAGGACGTCCAGAAGGACGTCCAGAAGGTCGTTCGGCTGTCCAGTCTAATTGGCATATTACACTTTTATTATTATAGATGTGATTTTCAAGGTGATTAAAAAAATTAATGCCCTTGAGGGGGTGTTTAGAAGCACTGAAGAGCTTCTGAAATTAGTTCCCAGAATTCAGTATTATAATATTTTTTAATTCTACTTTAAGCAAATAAGATAAGGAGGAGAAACATTTTATAACTGAATCATTTCCATTGAACTGATAGGAGGGGCTCAGTGGGATTCAGGAAAAGTAATTCCTACATTTTAGGATTTTAATAATAAATATCATGGGCACACCTGAATCAAATTTTTTAATTCTAAGAGAAGCTATGAAAATAGCATGAATTGTATGAGGCAAGAGTGGATTCTTTTTTTATTCTTGAATAGAAAACTTAATAGTATTGGAAGAAAGGGGGTCAGTGATAAGCATAATATATTTACCTTCTAAGTGCTTAATTTTGAAATGAATTGACAGACTTTTCATCTTTCTCAATATGTTCTGGAAGATGATACTTTGTTTATCTGACCTTATTTTTTTTAATAAGTCAACAGTATACTAAATTCTCTGAGAGAAAAACTGCTAGCTGAAAATAGCACTGTAGAAAGCAACCAGCCAGGTTGTGTCATGATGACTTACAGCCATACATCTATACCACTGCTGTTTCCCTACAATCACGGCGATGAATTACAGTAATACATTCAATCCTGATAAATGATCTACTCAGCTTCTGCTTAAATTAAACTGACAGCAATCCAGAGGAGTGCAGCCACCTATTAACGCGGGGTCCACCATTCCTTGTCTCTATCCTGGTGAATTATGGAATGGTAGTCCTAGCTTTATGCATTGATTAACATTGCTGCTACAGCTTCTTCACAGATCAATGTTCAAGTGGAATGAAAAGTAGGTTCAAACATTCTGCTGCCACATTTAATGCTGTCATCATAAAATAAATGTGTAGTGTTTAAAATCAAATCTAATAAATAACTCTAGACATAGCCATGCTGCAAAATATTAATCACTAATTTCTTTTACCATTACTATCTTTTTATTCTACCACTATGAAGAAAATATCCACAAATGTCAGCACAGATACCTAAGGAGTTATGACTGCCTTTTTTCATAACATTTCTTTGCTTTTTTCCTCAGAGTCTAAGAAATAGTCTTAAGTTGGATGTTTTTGCACATTCCCTATCAGTTTAAAAACTGCCTGTTGTATTTAATTTAATTTTTGTTGGAATGCGTGAAACACACCTCCATGTCTGTGTGTGTGTGTGTGTGTGTGTGTGTATATCTGTATATATCTAGATATAGATATAGATATAGATATAGATATAGATATCGAGATATCTATATCTCAAACACAGTTATATCTTGAAAAAAAATGTTATATTTTTCAAATATGAGATACATACACTTCATCATACTTTCATTTTGTCCTTGACTTGCCAAAAGCTTAGAACTGAATGAAGTTTTTAAACATTTAATAACAAAAGTAAAGATTTTTTGCATAAACATTTTCCACTTCTCTGTAGTTGGTAGTGCATTTTTACATATTTACCTCAAAGTCACCTCAAATTCATAAAAGAGCATCTATATATATAAAAGCCTAAGCAAGCATTTACGACCTAGGCAACCAGATGACTGGCCAGTAGCTATGATGCAAACTGACCACCAGGGGGCAGATGCTCAATGTAGGAGCTGCCCCCTGGTGGTCAGTGCACTCCCACATCCAACCTCCCCAGCCGGCCAACCTCCTGCAGTCCCTCCCTGCCGGCCGGCTGGCTGGCCTCGGCCTGGATGGGCCCCGATTGCCGGCCAGACCAAGGGACCCCACCCATGCACAAATTCGTGCACTGGGCCTCTAGTGTGGACATAAAGATATTGTAACTGTATAAATCATAAATAGCTTTTGTGAAAAATTCATCATTTCTACATAGGAAAAGGTTACTTATGATTAAAAATATATTAATATATTACTACAATAATAATATATCTTAATATCAGCAATTGTTTTCCTGTAATGTACATCATTTATTCAAAATTATTTTTTCTTTTTTAATTTTTTTTAAAACATATTTTTATTGATTTCAGAGAGGAAGGGAGAGGGAGAGAAAAAAACATCAATGATGAGAGAGAATCATTAATCGGCTGCCTTCTGTATGCCCCCCTACTGAGGATCGAGCTTGCAACCTGGGCATGTGCCCTTGACTGAAATCGAACCCAGGACTTTCAGTCCGCAGGCTGCCACTCTATCCACTGAGCCAGACCAGCTGGGGCCCAAATTATTTTTTCTAAGAGCTTTCTGTATTATCAGAGGGGAAAGCTCCTTGTCCCCATCAGTTGCTGGTGGAAGCGGGCTCCTGGGGTGCCACTGAAATAAGAATTACCGGAGGCCCCCACAGGAGGATGAGGTATTTTGGAAAGCTTTATTTCTGTGGAATGAAAGCCCTGAGTTTCCAAGGTACCTTCTCCTGCTGTCCTGCCAAAAAAAGTTCCATTTCATTTTCAGCAAAGCTAAGTTCAAAGTCAATGTCCAGTTTCCACTCCATGTGGGAGCATAGATCCAGCCCAGCATCAGGCTTGCTTAGTTTGTGTTCCCCGCTGCAGTCCATCAGTCCATTGCATGTGGGGTCTGCACAGCCACATAGAGGCAACAAGGGGAAGGGGTGAAGCCAGAGGAACCAGAGAGCCAAGAGAGAGAGAAACTCCTTTGTTTGGGGGATTATGTAGTCCCAAATTTTCACAGGTTCATAGTGGCCCCAACCCTTCTGGCCAGTGATCTCTATTCCTAGATTTGACTGGCAGCAAGCACCTTCCCAATGTCACCCCATTCACTGTGCATGTGCCTATCTTCCCCTTTGTCCAGTCCCTTCCCCCAGTAACCTGCAGGGGATGGGCCAGTGGTCCCTGGGGAGTGCAAAATTGCAGTTCTGGAGATAGAGTTAGAAGTCTAGAGGCGACCTCGGAGCAACTAATTAGTACACAGAAACATACCTGCATGAGGACATCTGGATAGAGAAAATAGAACAAAATTGAACTTTAAAAAAAATCCTTGAGTATCTCAATTATTATTAGCTAATTTTAAATTTATTTTTATGTAACGTAGTCTTAATGATATATTTTATTTTTAGTGCAAGACATTTCACAACATGAAAAAAATAATGCAAATATGATTATATTCTGGTTAGTACCTTATTATAATACAATTATCATTTAAAACTGGATTTAAAAATTTTGTGAAAGTACTAAAATGTTTACATTTAATTTAAGACAGACTGTTTAAAATCACTAAGTTCACTTTTATACTATAGATTTCATGAAAAATAGATAGGCAGAGTATATTTCCCAGTGGTTTTAGTCATTATTACATAATTAAACCACTTAGTGATATATATTGAAAATTACTCTTGTCACTTTTTTAGAAAACTTTTTATATAAAATACTGATATTACAAGGGAATTATACACAATAAATTCCTGTAATTATATTACAATGTTATGGATTTTTCTTATCATAATACATTAAGAATAATTTTAATTAAGCAAGAACATAATCTTATTTTATGAATGATAATATTTTCTGCATATATTGTTTATTTTAAAGTGAATTTAGGTTGCATATCATAAATGTGAATGCAGCAAAGATATATTAGTAAGATTATAAGATTAATCTCTGTATAGAATGAGGAAATAGAAGAGAAGAAACATAGAGGGAGGGCTGGCCAATATACACAAATTTAAAGTAATTTACAAATAGAAAAAACTTTTCAGGAAACCGTGTATATGTTTGATTCTGCTATTCAATGCATGTTTGAAATCCAGACACAGGTTACAAGTTAACTTGTAAACTTCTTACTTACCAAAAAATGTAACCCCAAAATCAGTTGCCCTGGTTTTCTTGTTTTGTTTTATTTTGTTTTTCTTTCTATTGCCTTTTTTGGAAATTAATAAGATTCATATCTAGCCCTAGCTGGTTTGGCTAGTGGATAGAGTGTCGGCCTGTGGACTGAAGGGTTGCGGGTTCCACTCCGGTTGAGGGCACATGCCTGGGTTGGGGGCTCAATCCCCAGTGTGGGCATGCAGGAGGCAGCCAATGATTCTCTCTCATCATTGATGTTTCTATCTCTGTCTCCCTCTTTCTTTCCCTCTGAAATCAATAAAAATATATTTTAAAAAGATTTGTATCTAATATAAAAATCTTATCCAAACATACTTTAAAAAAATATCTTTTCTGATGAATAATGTAATAGCCTCAGATGCTCTGCACCTCATATAATATTGCTCTTTTTATTCTTAATTACCAAATTAAGTAAAATCTTGCACAGGTGTTCATTGGAAATTTTATGAAAGCAAGAAGCACTTCAGGAATGGCAGTGTAAAAAGCATAAAAATCTGTGTCTCTATAAAAGTGATGAGAATACTGGCAAAAATGATCAAAATCAGCCTTTTCATACCTCTGGAAATTAGCTAAGTGTTGCAACAATGCAGGGGGTATTTATTCAAGAAAAAAAAATGTTTAAATCTATGCCAGAACAGTGAGCTTTTGACACTATCACTTGTCTGATTGTCATCTTTCCACAAACCCAATGTAGTCTTGAAAACTAACATCCTCAAAAGTACAGTAGTTATGGAATGAGTAGGGTAAAGCCACAGAAGTTGGAAAAATGGGTGTGGAGCTACCTTAAAATTTCCTTCCCACAGAATTTTCACCAGCTAACTTGTCTGGCATTGCTCTAAAACAGCTGTTCTCAACCTGTGGGTCGAGACCCCTTTGGGGGTCGAACAACACATATATAATTACATATTGTTTTTGTGATTAATCACTATGCTTTAATTATGTTCAATTTGTAACAATGAAATTGGGGGTCACCACAACATGAGGAACTGTATTAAAGGGTCGCGGCATTAGGAAGGTTGAGAACCACTGCTCTAAAAGGTTCATTTTTAGGCTTGTCTTTATTTGAACTGACTCAGAGCTATTATGTGCCAAGAGCCAATTGCTAGGGCATTTGTGAGGGAGAAGGGACCAAAACACTATCAATTGTTTAACAATGCAGTTACCCGAAGTAGCAACATCACTGAGGATAATAAAAAGTTGAGCTAGTAAAACTTAAAAGTAAAACTAAGAAATTAGTGAACTTTGAAAAGCTTCAAAATATTTCTAGAAATCTACAAGAACATTTGCATGTGAAGGGTTGCATGCATGGCTAGAAAGTTCTAAGACCCTCAGTGTCACAATAAGCTGTCTAATTCAGTTTTAGCAATGAATTCATAGAACACTACTACTGCAGATAACCTGAATCTATAATATGGTATGTTCACAATAACCAAGGTTGTTCTATTCAGATTTTCTATTTCTTCATGATTCAATCTTGGTAGTTTGTATGTTTCTAGAAATTAATTCTTCTCCAGTTGTCTAATTTATTGTCATGTTTTTGTGGTATCAGTAGTAACATCTCTTTCATTTCTGATTTTATTTATTTGAGTTCTCTCTCTTTTTATTTGATGACAATAGCTAAAGTTTTCTTTTTGTTCATTTGTCTTTGCAAAGAGCCAACTGTTAGTTTCACTGATTTCTATTGTCTTTTTAGTCTCTATTTTATCAATTTCTCCTCTAATCTTATTTTCTTTCTTACACTAACTTTGAGCTGTTTGATCTTTTTTTAGTTTCTTAAGGATAACATTAGGTTGCTTATTTAATACTTTTCTTTTTTCTTGGGCTGGCCATTTATTACTATGAACTTCTCTCTGAGAATTCCTTTTGCTGCATCCCATAAATTTTGACATTACATATTTATTTTCATTTGTCCCAAGGTATTTCTTTTTTATTTCTCCTTTGACTCATTGGTTTTTCAGTAGCATATTGCTTAATCTCCACACATTTGTGCATATTTCAATTTTCTTTGTGTAATTAATTTTTAGGTCTTTTTGTTTGTTTGTTTTAAATATATATCTTATTGATTTCAGAGAAGGAGAAGGAGAGATAGAAACACTAGTGATGAGAGAGAATCATTGACCGGCTGCTTCCTGCACCCCCCAACGGGGATTGAGCCTGCAATCTAGGCCTGTGCCCTAACTGGCAATCAAACCATGACCTCCTGGTTCATAGGTGGATGCTCAACTATCTGAGACACACCAGCCAGGCTTAATTTTTATATTAAAATTGTGGTCAGAAATGATACTTGATATGATTTCAATCTTTTTATGTTTATTAACACTTGTTTTGTGGCCTATCATGTGCTCTATCTTGTAAAATATCCCATGTGAACTTGAGAAAAATGTGTATTCTGTTGTTTTGAATGGAATGGTCTGTAAATATTGAAGTCTGATTTTTCTAATGTGTTGTTTAGGGCAGATGTTTCTTTATTGATTTTCCATTTGGATGACATATCCATTGATATAAGTGGAATAATAAAGTCCCCTATTATTATTACTTAAATTTATATTAAATTTAGCTCTTTCAACTATATAGAATATTTATGTAGTTCATAATATATGCCAATTATTTTCATACTTCTGCTTATGTTTATTTTCCCAAGATATCAATTATGGTTAGTCATTTTTATAGCTAATGTAACTTGTCAACATGACATTTATAAAGTAGATTATTAATAAATATGTACTTTGTTAAAAATAAAATTACTTGACTATCATTCCTATGAGAAACTAAATTTAGAATGTATTAGCCTCTTAGATAAGTTACATAAGAATTATTGTTCTTTGAATAAGCAAATAAGTATAAATATATTATCAAATTTGTCTCCTAAAAAAGGTTTTAATAAACATGTAATTATTTTATAAAATCAGACTAAGAACTCTCTATTAGATCATTGGCTTGACTCAACAGCATCGATGGGACTCATAGTGATGGAATCTATCAAAATGTCATATCCTCTTTGTTTAAATATTCAGGGGATAAAGGCATAAGTAATAAATCTACTTAAATGTCAAATATTATAAAATTCACACTATTATAAATAACAATAATAGAGGGATAATCTTATATGCAGTTTCTCTTTTAGCATAGAATATATTAAAATATTGATTATCTTCTGACTACATTCAGATGGATGATATGTTTATAGTGTCATAATAAACTTTAAAAGATTTGGGTTATGTGACCTGTCAGTATATGGATAATAGAGTTTCTTAAAATTTTTATCTCAAACAGACTGGAAATGTATAAGTGACTTTTAACAACACATCTACATTCTGTTTACTAACATGTTTTGGGGTTTGTGTGTTTACGCATAACCTCTCCATCCAAATGCATCCATTTAGAACATTTAATACTTCATTTCAAAAATTTTGACATGTGTTATATGGTTATAAGTTCTAATGGCATATAAACAAGCTGAAGGATATATATTTTATTGAAACTGTTCTATTATCCACTACACAGTTAAAATTGGCTGCTTTGGAAGATATAAAGTTCCCTGTCATTGGAGGTATTCAAATAAATAACTAGAAAGAAGCTCCGCAGACCTGTAGAATAGAGTAAAAAAGAGAAGGAGCTTTTGTACCAAACTGAGTTTTAATTTCCTCAAAACAAGAACATACTGTGAATTTATATAAAATTCATATTCCATGGCTCTGATAAACAGGCCATCCAGGGGTGGGCAAACTTTTTGACTCGAGGGCCACAATGGGTTCTTAAACTGGACCGGAGGGCCGGAACAAAAGCATGGATGGAGTGTTTGTGTGAACTAATATAAATTCAAAGTAAACATCATTACATAAAAGGATACGGTCTTTTTTTTTTTTTTAGTTTTATTCATTTCAAACGGGCCGGATCCGGCCCGCGGGCCGTAGTTTGCCCACGGCTGGGCCATACCTATATATTTCCTTACAGTTTTCTATCCATGTCATAACATTTCTCTTAGGAATCCAAGCAGTAAATCATTTATTTTGGCAATGACTTTTTTTTCTAATTGTTATTTTTGTATAAATGTTATGACCCTTTTCGATTAATCAGGGGTGGGGAACCTTTTTTCTGCCAAGGGTCTTTTGGGTATTTATAACATCATTCACAGTCCATACAAAATTATCAATTTAAAAATTAGCCTGCTATATTTGGTCAAACATTTAATTAACTCACCCCTCATGCCCTGGCAAGGCCAGACCAAATGGTTTTTCGGGCTTTATACGGCCCGCAAGCCGGACGTTCCCACCCTTGGATTAAATGCTCATTAAATACAAAATCCATTATATTCTCCCTAAATCTTTATTCAAGGCTTTACACAGCATATGCTTTCAATAAACATTATTTGTAGTTATATATATGCACCATTAATGAAATATCTAGCAACAAATGGACATTTTCATTGACTTACAAAATTCAGATAAATTATATCAAACTATACAAACCTAGACTGTGGTATGAATATTTTATGCCATTTATATTCTGCTTCAATTTAATTTATGCTATGTCTCAAAATTTGCATTTTGTATTTCTGTAATAATTCAGGAATGCACAACAATGTAATCAGTACATCTAGTTAAAAGAACAGTGTTTTTTTGCAAATATGCTTTTGAATCTCTGGGTAAAATCATGTGTTAGTGATTTTCTAATAGGGAAAGCATAATTTTATTTCATGCATGACATCAGATTTGTTCTAAAATTATCTATAAACTACTAGATCAAATCAGAGCAAAGTGATATGTAATCCCTGTATAATACTGAAAAGCCTGAGAGTTACATGATAAAATGAAGATAATTCAAAAATAGTTCAGAATGAACCACTCTTACCAAAACAGATTAGAATAAAGTGTTATCAAGTAGGTGGAAAAAATTGAAAAATCTGGATTTAATGATAGAATAAAGATAATTCCTAAAGTGGTTAAGAGAGAAATGAAAGTCTAAGCTAAACTGATGTAGTATCTTTCCTCAGTTAACTGATTAACTTAGAGAGAGAAAATGACTATTGAGAGTTTAATTGAATGGAGTTGAGATGATTTATAGTTCAAAGAATATTGAAAATGTAAACTGATGAACAAAAATAGAGCCAGAGACATAGAAGCATCAAACAGACCGTCCAACCTAAAAGGGAAGGAAGGGAAGGAGGGATTAGAGATCAACCAAAGGACTTGTATGCATGCATATGCGCATAACCAATGGACACAGACAGTAGGGGAGTGAGGGCATGTGCTGGGGGGTGGGAGCAGCCTGGGAGAGGTCAATAGGGGAAAAAGACTTATATAATACTTCAAACAATAAAGAATTTAAAAATACAAAACAACAATAAAACAAAACGAAAAACACAAAAAATATCTAAAATTATCTTTTATAAATTAAAATATTTTAAATTTAAAGTTATCTTTTTAGAAAATGTTACAACAAATATGGATATTATTTAAATGCCTTTAAAATAAAAAACTTGGTTAATATATGTGCATACATTTATATCATCATATTCTATATGTGAAGTCTTGATTTAAAAAGTACTCATTTGTAAAGGGACCATTTTATGACAAAGTGGTCATTAAGGCAAATTTTTAGCTCTATGTTTTGTCATTTGGAAGCAAGACAATCAAAAAGAGCTTTAAAGTGAGTAGATATATTTTATTGTTGATATATTAAATTAAATTTTTTATGGCCAGAAGATGATTTCTGGAATTAATTAAATATGTCGACAAAAGAAAGCACTTTCTAGAGCTGACTCAGAAAGAACTATTTAGTCTAAATGAATGAATCAAAAATGTCCGCAAAACAAATAAAAAGGTAATTTGTTATACATTCCCCTAAATCCATGCTTGAAATATAACTGAAAGAATCAATATTTTTCTTAGTTTTTCCTAATTCAATTACTCATTTCTTTAAATCACTATGATTACATTACAGTATTCTGATTGAGTGTAGTAAATTCATTTTCTCAAGAAAAAAAAAATCTACCTAAAAAGGGAATTTAAAGAATTAGGCTGCAAATTATATTATCCAATTAGGTTTAGATTTCCACTGTAGTAAATCTTGCTCTCAATTCCCAGTGCAGCAGATAATTTCAAGGTTATGTTAAATACGTAGCAGCTGGAGGTTGCCAAATAAATGTGTTGAATGAGTGTATTTTAGTGAAGTATGTACTATCTTTTTTGACATGCATGTAATGATAACACATTTTTTGGCAGCTGGGTTCCCCAGGGCAGAATGAAGTTGTAATAGAGGACAAAACATCCTGCTTATATATGTAATACCATAAAATAGCATATATATTTGATGAGAAGAGTCTCATTTGGATGACTGACTTTAGCTGAGGTCATATTTCATAATTCATATTAGTGAAATATTTTTCAATATCCTGAGTTGAATTCAAAATACCAAAATAGACACATCTAACTAAATTATCTCTTGTAAACAAAACCAAATTTTACTTAGCATATCATCAAATTGTCTTAGCAAAGCATTTTATAAATTAAAAGATAAAAATGATTCTAATAATTTTAATTTTTCCAACCACAAGTATATAATAAATTATACAGAGTTTGGTGCTTTGGCCTTTTATTTATAATCTGATTTTGAATTAATGAGAACATTTTGTGCAAAATACTAGTTAGAAATTATAGCTTTTTCTCCTCCCAAAATAACCTATAGTAGGCAACTGATTTTGCATGATGATTTTTATTAATAAATATTATGTGTTATACAAAATAAGATTCAAAGCATGGAGGCATGGAACAGACTGACATACCTCAATGTGGAGTTGGGGAAATGAGAAGAGATATACCAAAAAACATATATACTTATATGCATAGCCCATGGACATGGGCAATAGGGTAGTGAAGACCTGGGAGAATGTGTAGGGGCTAGGAGGAGGAAATAAAGGGGGGGGGAATGGGAGATATCTGTAACACTATCAATAATAAAAAATATATTTAATATATTATATGTTATAATTATCAAATCTATATTGTAAAATATATGTCTATCTATATCTGGCTTTGTATTTTTACTCATCATAACTTTTTAATCTGCATCAGTACAATGTGGATTTACATTAATATTTGATAATGTTTAATTTTACTTTAGAAGAAGAAAAAGTAAACTATTGGATTGATGAAATTAGTAAGATGTTTTGGTATACATAATGACTATGTCATTAGATTTAAAAATATAGGTAGAATTTACAAAATGTTTTAAATATGGATCCTAACATATGAAGCATTATAGAAATAGGTAAGATGCATTGAGTAGATGATAAAAGATTCAGGGAGAATAACCCTAATTCTAAAAGAAATGATAATAATAATTTTAAAAAGATTAACATTTTTAAAGGTAATGATGTTAAATGAGAGAAAGAGAAAGACTGTGAAAACCAAACACAAATAACATTGCTGTGAAAATATTAACTCTCAGAAATAGCACTTGGTATTGGGGGGAAAGCAAATAATTAAAACAATGTGGTGTTTTCAGAGATGATAACTTGAGCTTTATAATTTTTTTAAGACAAATTTACTTATTTATAACTTTGGTGATATATATATATAATTGCATCTAGTTATAAAGTACTATCATATTAGCATATTATTGTACACAGTATTTTACTAAATGTTTAACTATACTTTATATATGAGACTATTAATTTTTTATTTCTAATATTGATAGTTTCAGCATTTCTCTAGTTTTATTCTTCAATCTTATTTAAATTTTTTATTAGAATATTTTTAAATTTATTTCTTAGATTTAAAATTTGATTTTTCTCTTTTGGATTCTTAATTTGTCCTTTTTGTTTTTGTTACCTCCTTCCTATAAAAGTACTATTTATTTTAGTTCAATTATTATTTTATTGTTATTTAATAACAATATTTTATGACTCAGACCCTCTCCTCTGAATACTGATTTGTTTTTCTTTTGTTTGATGTTTTTATATTTAAGCTCTTTATTGATGCAATAATTATTTAGAAAATTGTTGCATTATATTAGGGAGATTATGTTAACATTTTATTATGAATTAATTGCATTGTGATCAGATAATATGGTCATAATTGGCAATTCTGAGAGTGCACACTATTATCTACCTTTTAAACTATCTGCACTTTAGCTGAAAGAAGTCTTATCACCCATATCATATTTCTTCTTGAGAATCCCACACTTAATAACTGGTTTTGGAGTACAAAGAGCAGGCCATCTTGGTCCAATCAGGACAGCTCTGAAAGATAAACCATTCTTTCTTCAGAACTCCCTTAAAGGAAAGCCAAGGCTGTCCTTGGCCTTGCAACTCTGGTTATTTTTTTCCTCTTCCCACTCCTGCTTCGTTCACTTTTTTTTCCAAGTGTTCATACCACAAAAAATCTACACAATAAAGAATAACAACATGCATGCTGAAATCCATCTAAAAATCAATTTCCAAGTAACCCACTCTATAATAGCTGCTACTGGAAGCCATCTGAGGAAGAAAGCCATAATTTGGGATCCCTGGCATTCTAACAATGAGGGCCCATCAATAATAGTAGGTATAGCACACACAGTTTCTACACAAGAGGCAGTACAACTACTGAAACTTACAGTTTTTATAACAACAAATTCTGTTGGAAAAATTCATTAATTTGTGTGATAGATTGCACAGAAGAGAATCGAAGATGGCGGCATAGGTAAACACCGTTGACTGCCGCCGTGGACAACCATTTCAAAAATACAACTAAAAGACGGAGCGGACATCAACCAGAACCACGGGAAGGCGGGCGGAGGACAGTCTCTTCAACTAGAAGCAAAAACAACAGCATTCCGACGCTCAGCGGAGGCGCAGTGTGGAAAATTTAAAGGTACGGCCGGCGCGGTGGTGACGGTGCGCGCGCAAACGGGCTGGCGGCGGAGGGCGCGGTTGTCGTTTTCAATCCGGAGCGAGTCTCAGACTCTGGGCTACAGATCCGGGCGAGTCTCTAGGGACCCAGACTCAAACGGGAGAAGCGGGACTGTCTGGCGGCGGCCCCTCCGAGGTTTGCAGCGGTTGCCGGGACGGAGAGGCAGAGCCCCTGGGGATGGACTGAGAGCGGCCATAGCGGCTCCCTCCCCCCGCCCTGTTGAGCCCGCCCCGCCCAAGACCTGCGCACAGCCATTTGCCGACCGCCTCAGGCAAAGGCTGGATTAGCACTGCCCCAGAAGACAGACGTTTCCCGCAGCTGATTCCTTCAGCCAGTCGGCCTGGTGGTCAAATCCCTCTAGTGTTAACTACAACAATTAAGGCTTGGCTAGAACAAGACTGCGTACAGAGACCACTAGTGGGTGCATCAAGAAACCATAAAAGATGCGGAGACAAAAAAACATGGCAGAAATGGATGATATGGAGCTAAGAATCGCAATTTTGAGGGTTTGCCATAAAATGGTGCAGAGCCTCACGAAAACTAATGAGACCCTCGATGCTACGATAAAGAAATTAGAAAGTAAGCATACACGGACTGAAATAAAGAATATTATACCCAATAGCAGACCAGAGGAGCACAAGAATCAAACCAAAGATTCAACAAAAAACACCCAACTGGAAAAGCAAAATGAAAAAAGAATCCGAAAGTGTGAAGATAGTGTAAGGAGCTCTGGGACAGCTTTAAGAGGTCTAATATCAGAATTATTGGAGTGCCAGAAGATGAGAGACAGCAAGATATTGAAAACCTATTTCAAGAAATAATGGCAGAAAACTTCCCCCATCTGGAGAAAGAAATGGACTTACAGGTCCAAGAAGCGCAGAGAACCCCAAACAAAAGGGATCCAAAGAGGACCACACCAAGACACATCATAATTAAAATGCCAAGAGCAAAAGACAAAGAGAAAATCTTAAAAGCAGCAAGAGAAAAAGGCTCAATTACCTACAAGGGAATACCCATACGACTGTCAGCTGATTTCTCAACAGAAACTTTGCAGGCCAGAAGGGAATGGCAAGAAATATTCCAAGTGCTGAATACCAAGAACCTACAACCAAGATTACTTTATCCAGCAAAGCTATCATTCAGAATTGAAGGTCAGATAAAGAGCTTCACAGATAAGGAAAAGCTAAAGGAGTTCATCACCGCCAAACCAGTATTATATGAAATGCTGAAAGGTATCCTTTAAGAAGAGGAAGAAGAAGAAAAAGGTAAAGATACAAATTATGAACAACAAATATGCATCTATCAACAAATGAATCTAAGAATCAAGTGAATAAATAACCTGATGTACAGAATGAACTGGTGGATACAATAGATCCAGGGACATAGAAAGGGAATAGACTGACTATTCTTGGGGGAGAAAGGGGTGTGGGAGATGCGGGAAGTGACTGGACAAAAATCATGCACCTATTGGATGAACACAGTGGGTGGGGAGTGAGGGTGGAGGGTGGGGTGGGAGTTGGAAGGAGGGGAGTTATGGGGGGAAAAAAGAGGAACAAATGTAATAATCTGAACAATAAAAGACTTAATTAAAAAAAATCTAGTAAGGAAAATGTCAATACATAAAAACAAAAAGTATAAAAAAAAAAAAAAAGAAAAAAAAATTACATTGCAGAGTGAATTGTATGGGATGTGAATTATCCTATATAATAAAAGTCTAACATGCAAATCAAAAAAAAAAAAAAAATTTGTGTGATAAATCAAGTATTTGAGAAATCTGGAGGATAGAACAAATATAAAAATGAGTAATTGATGCCTATTGCAAAGATCAACTGAACTCTGGAAAAATGTTATGGATCTCAGAGAGGGATGAATTGCTAACTAATGCTAAGTGTGTAACCAGGTAACTCCTGGGCAATTTACAATGATGCTTTATTCCTGTCAATAAAAGGGCAAAAAAACTTACAAAACCCTGAGGATCAAACCCAGAATTTAATAGACAAAATAGCCAAACTTCAAAATGTATAAAACTTCCAACCAGGGAAGGACCATGCTCAAGACCTTGTTACAAAAGAATAGGACATTGACACAAAATATGTTGACAGATATCTGGTAGATGTTCCACAGACTATGAATCACCAGGTTTTCCTGAGCCCACTGAACCTGCAAAAAGTGGCCCAATTCTCACTAATAAGAGCTAGTATTTCCTCCTTCTTTAGAGCAGATACAACAATTTCTTCTCTCCTAGAAGATACCATGCTCCTTTGCTTCTAGATTCTTCCTTTATGCTCTCTCCTGAGAAAAATGTCTGTGACTAAGATTAAGTGTCAATTTAACTCAATCAGGGATGTGCTAAGCATAATAAGGAAAAAGGACTTAAAAACTCAAAAGAGTTGTAAGGTATAGCTGGCATGCACTAGCAAGAGCCAGGAAAAACATTTGAGTTTGATCAGGTGGACAAAGCATTATAATGGATAGTTCACCAAACTGGAAGAACTCATCTAGGACACATGCTTTGAAATTCTGGAAAGAACTCCAGGAGAGATTGTGCCAAGTTATGGCTAAGATATCTCCTAGATGCATTGAACATGTGATATCCAGTACTAAATATGGTGAATACACCTGAATTTTTGTGACAGTGGAAGAAAAATTTTAAAAGCTCAGAGAAATAGACATGCTGTAGTAGATATATTTTGTAAAATTGAAAAATACAACAAATGATTATGTTCCATGAGAAGAACCAAAAGATACATGATTTACCAAGACAAAGGAGAATGCATAGGTGAGAAAACATGGTTGCTTTCCTCTATAAACAAAGGATGGTGATATAGGAAGTCCTTAAGGAGCTAAGCTCAATGGGAGCTATCAGGGTATTGGGTTTACCAAACTTACAAGTAAATACACTTGTTGTCTATGACAGTTTCTTGGAAGCTAGCAGAGGACAAAAGTCTCCTAGATCAGAGACAAATGTATATGTACTTACCAAAAAAGCAGTAGTCAGTAACACTGAAGTTATTGGCAAGGAGAAGGAAGGTGGCTCATTGAAAGGAATATGACCTCACTTCTCAGACTGCCAGCTACATAAACAATCCTGAGAAATGGCCAGGATTACCAAGTAGTCAGGCCCTTGCAGTATTGACATATTTAACAATATGTATAGGAATGCAAGGGGCCCACTCTGGGCTGCCTCCAAATAACCAATAAAATGGTAAAGCTCCCTTAAAATAGAAGCCAAGAGAATACTAGTAAAATGACCTTAATAAGTGGTAAGTGGCAAGGTTAGGACATCAGGTAGGGAGGGGCCTGATCCTCAGAGATTTATAGACAATTAACAGCTGTCTAAAATGAAGTATCCCGGCTGGACGGGTGGCTCAGTGGTTGAGAACCGAATTATGAACCAGATCAAGGTTCCATTCCCTGTCAGGGCACATGCCTGGACTGCAGGCTCAATTTCCTGTGGGGGGTGTGTAGGAGGCAGCCTATCAATAATTCTTTCTCATCATTGATGTTTCTATCTCTCTCTCCCTCTCCCTTCCTCTCTGAAATCAATAATATATATAATGGAGTAGACCTATTTCTACTAGGTCCTTCTTGTTCTACTAAAATGTCAAGATAACAAATAAGCATAACTGTGGAAATTAGGAAGATGGAGAATTATTAAGGAACCCTGTGATTTGAAGAATGACTGCAGTGGGTCCCTGGTTTTCTTGTTGTCTCTCATGTTTCTTGGACTGGCCATTGAAGAAAACCACAAGCCAGAAACTAAAACAAACTGGAAAAAAAAATCCATCAAAAACCTTACTCTCTAGCTAGAGAACTGGAAAAAGGGTGGCTTACCAGAACAGAAAACTTTCAGGCAATATCTACTATACCCCAACCAAACAACAATACAAAAACCACCCTCCTGCTGCCCTCATGTTTAAACATGGAAGAGTGAGCTCCATCCCACTCCTCATGGATGAATCAGATGTTAGAATTATCTGACTAGGATTTTAAAGTAGCCATCACAAAATTATGTTAGTAAAAAATTATTATTCTCTTAAAGAAAATAAAAAAGAGGAAGCCTTGGAAGAAAACATCAAAATTATAGAGAAAGAACCAAATACAAAAATACAATGACATTCAGAACAACAATAAAAATGAATGGGCTTAATCTATAATAATAAAACCACAATATGCTAATTAGACCAGACGTCCTTCCAGACGACCTTCCAGATGAAGCCAGGGCTGCGAGGGAAGCCCAGGTCCTGGGTGCCAGAAGGAAGCCTGTGCCAGCAGCCAGGGGAAGGAAGGCCTACTCTTGCACAAATTTTGTGCATCGGGCCTCTAGTAATATAATAAAAATAACAGAGTACAGAATTGGTAGAATCAATGAATTTGAAATCAGATCAATTAAATATACACAATCAGAGCAGAGAGAGTAGACCTGAGCAACAATAACAAAAGAGATAGCATTCCTAACATTGAAATCCCAAATGACAAGGAGAAGGAATGTGGGGCTGAAAATGTTTTCAAAGAAATACTGGTTTCTAAGTGAAATAAGCCAGTCAGTGAAAGAAAAATACCACATGATCTCACTCATTTATGGATAATGAAGAACATTATAACCTGACAAACAAAAAGATAGATACAGAGGCAGAGAAGCATCTAACAGACTGTCAAATTACAGCGGAAGGCTGGGGAGGATTGGTGGGGGAGAGGTAGGAGATCAACTGAAGGACTTGTATGCATGCATATAAGCATAACCAATGGACGCAAGACAGTCGGGGGTGGGGGGGTGAGGGCATGTGCCGGGGGGGACGGGAGGCCGGGGGAAGGTTAATGGGGGGGAAAAAAACAAAAAAACGATACATATGTACTACTATTTGTAATACTTTAAACAATAAAAAAATTTTTTTAAAGAAATACTGGTTTAAAGTCTTCAAATTTGGTGAAATATGTAAACCTGCAGATGTAAGAACATGAATCTCAAATAAGATAAACCTAAATAAACTCATGCCAAGACACAACATAATTAAATGTCTAAATGCTAATAACAAAAAACAATCTTGGAAGAAGTAAGAGAAATGATACATTATAGGGAAAATAACATTTCAGATGCAGTGAATTTCTCATATGAAATCATACAGGTCAGAAAGAAATATCCTTGAATGCTTCAAGTGGAGAAAGAAAGGAAACATTGACTGAGTTCTATTGTCTGGCAAAACTGTCCTTCAGGAATGAAAACAAAATAACATTCTCAGGTGAAACAAAACTGAGAAAAGTTGTCACTAGCAAGGCTACCCTTTCTATAAACAGAAAGGAAATGATAATAGAAGGCTTGAAATTCCAGGAAAGTAAGAGAACATTGGAGTCTGCAAAAATAAAGGTAAATATAATAGACTATTCTTTACAAGAGTTTTCAAAATCATATTTGGTGGTTGAAGTAAAAATAACAACATCTGATTTTGTATCAAAAGTATGCCAAAAAGATTCTTAAAATAATTATATTATAAACTATAGGCCTGTTGCACGAAATTTGTGCA
>NW_005871072.1:2162728-2182728 GCF_000147115.1 Myotis lucifugus
CCCAACTGCCCTACCCTGCCAGCCATCTTGTGGTTGTGGGTGCTGCCATCTTTGAGGGCATGACAGTCAATTAGCATATTCCCTCCTTATTGGCTGTGGGTGCCACCATCTTTGTGATGGCATGAGGGTCAGTTAGCATATTCCCTCTTTATTAGATAGGATTGGGGACAGTAGAGGTACCTAATAGAAGTAAGATTTTGACATTTACTTTAACTGGAGGAACATAAAAGAATACCAATACCAGTAAACTGTGGTAAGTTCTGTATGTATATTGTAATACCTAGAACAACCACTAAAAAAAAATTATACAAAGCAAGATACTATAAAAACATTAATAAGTCAAGAAAGAAACCTAAATAATTTCAAGTGCCTCAATGTCTTAGACCACGAGAACTAATATAACAAATTACCATGGACCGGGTGTTTAAACAACAAAGATTTTTTTCTCATAGTTATGGAGGTTTGGAAGTCCAAGATCATCAAGGGGTCCCAAGTCAGATTCAATGCTTGGTGAGAACCTTCTTCCTGACTTGTGGACAGCCGTATTCGATCTGTGTCTTCACATGGCAGAGAACAGAAAGAACTCTGGTTTCTTACTGCTGACTGTACAACTCAATGGGACCAATGCTGAGTCCTGATATGACATCATGAGACAGTGATTCATTCTCACACAGGTAAACCCTTAATGCAGGCATGAGTTTTGCTTTCCTGCCCACAGGACCTCAGCCAGTACAACTATCTAGAGCCTGATTTAGTATTTGGCTTAACATGGGATCACCCTTACATCCTATCTGTCCAGTATCCTCACTTTATTCCAACTTCTGGGTGTGGCCCCTATGACCTTGGGATCCAAAACACTATACAGAAGTTCTCGGCCTAATATAGTGTGTACAGAAGATGTACCCTACAGGCAATACTTTAGTGAGATGGAGCAACCTTCAGGACAGATTGAATTCTGTTGTAACATACTTGTACTTATACATATGCAGATGCATTTCATATACATTTTTATATAGTAGTTCTCCAGAAGGAACTATGGGGCCCAAGAACCAAGAAATTGGAAACAAGAGAAGCTCTACTTATGCACATTCTCAGTACGCTTTTACTGACTATAATTTTAGGATCTGCAAATTTAGAATTTTTTGCTTCCCAAAGGAGGAACTCTACTGTCAGAAGATGCATAAAGAGGGAGTAAACCATAAGCTGCGATTGCCAGGTGGACACATCACATTCCTTGTGTGAAGAGGAGTCATCATCCAGGCTGGGGAATTGATTCTGATCATCAGGAGAAAAGAAGGCTTCAGTCACACAGTGAAAGGGACGGGGAAGGTATTAGGTACCCGGTGGTTCTCTTGAACAGCTCTTGTATGTCTTTTGACAGCAAATGCAGAAGTATAGCAACTACAGAAAGGAATGGTGCCGGGGGCTCAAATCTCACAGAAATGAAGGTTTGATTTCATCTCTAGCTAATGCATTGATACACCAGCTGTTGTTCTAACTTAGGGTGGGGAAAGTCTAGCATGGGTGGAGGAGACAGGAGATGATGTGTTTCAACTTTGGCCCTGAGACCAGCAATTGGATTAGTAGTTCAACCCAATATGATTCATTTCCTATATATCTTCCAGAAAGAGATGTTTCTCAGAATTCTGGAAAAACTGACACTAAGAGCGGTCTTTGTTGAACAGGGATCCATTCCCCAGATCTCCCTTCAGTGAAGAACCAGTTGTCCCAAATGCTAGATGGGCTCTAAGCAGACTGTCCTCAGTTGAAAGTCCTTCTGAGATTTTCCAGGTGCCCAGTCTTTTCTCTCCCAAAGTCACATCTCTTCCCACAAAACCAACATCCAATAACTGATTAAATGAGCACATAAAGAATGATCACCTTGGCCCATTCAGGATAACACTGAAGGAATGTTATAGCTCCAAATCTCCCCATGCAGTCAGTCAAGATTGTTGCTGGGTCTACATCACAGCTTAGCTAGTCAATCTGCCCACTCCTGCTTCCTGTCTCTTTTTCCACAGGATTGTTTGCAGGGGTGCTTTACACATTAACACAATCTGCGTGGTAAACTACCTCATAAAATCTACTTCCCATGGAACATTTTATATTGGAACTAGAACCACTACATAATGTAGAGGGCAGATGTCTGAGAGCAACCATAATCCTGAAAGACATGTCCTGGTTTTTCCTCCTCCCAGTTCTCCAATCATCTCATCTCTATGAATTTAATTACCATAACTTGGCCAGAAGCCAATTGGCAAGATAGCCTGAGAAATGAATTTTAGGTATAGAATTAACATAAAAATAAAACTCTTTTCAAATATAAACCCCCATTTCAAAATGGATTAAAGTACTAATAAATATCTCACTGATCAGGTTTATATTTTCCCCCCGCATCTTTGTATTATACTCAGTGAAATCAGTTGTTCCCATATTTTAAAAGCTTATCTGTCTATCTAAGTAACTAGCTGTGTTCTATTTTAATTCTTGGAGAAATGGCATTATGTAGTGGCGACTAATATTGCAGGTAGCCCCTGTATGGGCAAGCAGCGTGGTTTTCATCACCTATTAAATACTAGGGTTAGGATCATAGGAAAGGTAGGACTCATCAACTGTATGCATAAGAGAAAGCACAGCAAAATAACCTAGATAAAATATATTTAAGATTTTAAAAAATACTGTACCTATACCCACATTAAATAAAAGTATATTTTTTCAAGATTCTAAACATAAAGAGTAGAAGAATAAATAGCTGGTACTGTGAGCTAAAAATTCTACTATTGCATTGCATATAATCAGGGACAGTTTTTTTAAAATTTGATTTGTATTTTAGTTTATTTATTTCAGGTACATATAATCTATAACCAAGTTACTAGAGTACATTTGCTGAATTTTCTTAAATCTAATAAGAAAAACCTACTTAATATACTTTAAACTTGTCCTAGACTTCTCAATAATGTAATTATTCCATGTATTCATGGAAATAGCTTTAATTTATTAGCTGAAATATTTTTTAACTACAGGTATAATAATTTAAGCTTATAGAGTGCAATTGAAATCTTTATTTACATATTATTAATTTTAAAGTTACAAATTGAAATGCATGCTTTAAATAATCAAAATTGCAAGTAGTAAATGTATATACATTTTGCATGAATACATTTGCAATCAAACATTTTTGTAACACAAGACTCTTAAATATTTATTTTGATTAAATTTTAATGAATTATTAAATATTCCCTTTAATAGAGTTGTGTGTAAAATAAATATACTACAAGTGTTCAAATTTTGGATTAGTTGAAATATACTTCTTAAGGTTTTAACTCAAATTTTTAATGAAATATAGAAAATTTTCCAAAATGATTTAAACTTTTAAGGTAAGTTGGTTGAATCTCCTGAAGAAAAGATCTATATCTTGAGTGTATGTGACTAATAGTTTCATTTTCATCTCATAAATCTGTAGCTGAAATTTAGTCATTTACTAAAACTCTGATTTATAGCATATATGGATTTTTCTTTGAAGCAAAGAAGTCAGAATTATATTAGGGGCAAGCAGCTACAAATAAAATATGTTGACCTTCATATATGAAGATGATACTTCTGACATTCCTTGAATTGAATAGGAACATTGAGTTATTTTTTCTGCAAATGAGATGGTTGAGCTTTAAATTATCTATGTAGTTTCTTTTTCTGTGCTCTGAGCTAGCTGTGATTCTTTTCATTCTATTTCTCTATCAGCTTCTGTCTTAATATTTAAAAATTTAGTTATTAGATTTTTATATTTTAAAATATTTCATATATACAAAATACTGAGGTATTAAAATATTAATATACTTGAATAAATGTAAATGAAACAACAAATGCATTTGAAAAGGTATGCATTATAAAAGTATAGATAGGTTAATTTAGATAGTTCAAGAATTATCTAGCCGAAACCGGTTTGGCTCAGTGGATAGAGCGTCGGCCTGCGGACTGAAAGGTCCCAGGTTCGATTCCGGTCAAGGGCATGTACCTGGGTTGCGGGCACATCCCCAGTAGGAGGTGTGCAGGAGGCAGCTGATCGATGTTTCTCTCTCATCGATGTTTCTAGCTCTCTATCTCTCTCCCTTCCTCTCTGTAAAAAATCAATAAAATATATTTTAAAAAAAAAGAATTATCTATATAGGATCAGGCCTAAACCAGCAGGGGGACATCCCGAGGGGTCCCAGACTGTGAGAGGGCACAGGCCGGGCTGAGGGACTCTGCCCCCCCACCCCCCCCCACCCCCGTACATGAATTTCGTGCACCAGGCCTCTAGTTTTTTAATAATGTTGAATATTCAGAAATTGAGGTACTTCATTTTCCCAAAGGTATTTAAATATACATTACTTATTTCCAGAAGGCATTTATGTTCCATTTATGATCACATTTTGGGAAATTCTGATTTTTGCATCTTAGTTGGTTGATGAAATTAACACCTGAAATGTTAGCCATACTTTCTATCTATAAAGTTTTAGTGGCTTGAAAGAGTCATTTTAATCCATTCTAAGTTACCAAAATTCTATCTAAGATGCTTTTGTTTTTCAACACTAGCAAATATATTTTGGGCACTAAAAATGTCATTTAATATTATCATTTATTTTGAAAAAATAAAGTCAAGTTTAAAATATGCCTTTCCAGCCCTAGCTGATTTGGCTCAGTGGATAGAGTGTCAGCCTGTGGACTGATGGGTCCCAGGGTCGAATCCGGTCAAGGGCACATGCCCCAGTTGCAGGCTTAATCTCCAGTAGGGGGTGTGCAGGAGGCAGCCAATCAATGATTCTCTCTCATCATTGATGTTTCTATCTCTCTATCCCTCGCCCTTCCTCTCTGAAATAAGTAAAAATATTAAAAAATAATAATAATAAATAAAATGTGCTAGTCCAGGAAAAAATTTTCTTATCAAAACTGGGTCTTATGCCACAAACATTTTAATAGGTATTCTTATTTTTGGAAAAAAATAAAATGTTCTATTGGCTCTTCTTTAATTTTTAAATACTATACAATGAATAGTTGGAAACCATCAAATAAATACATTATCAAATACAATTTTGATTTTAACAACTAGAAGAGAACATCTGTACAATAATGATTTTAACAAAAACATCAGAAATGCTGATAGTATCTTTGGTTGGTGATTATATTTTAATTAGACATCAATGTGTAACATTAATTTATCATAATTCTCAATTCAAAGAAAATTAGCATCAGCAGACAATGTTAGGTTCCTGCTACTTTTTTCTCTCTTTCTTTGGTAAAATTTTGTTCTTTCCAAGTCTTACTGCTCTCCCCTCATAGAAACTTTAGATAGAATTTGCATTTTTCACAGCTACTTGATTATATTTTACACAAAAGACACTGTTATAAATCTTATATTTTTCAGCCAGCCATTTATACGAATTATCTATGTAGCTCTAACAATATCTAATTTTTTTCTAATTTTCGCAGTTTTTCACAATGTACATCAACCACATTTTACTACTTCAGTCATCTAGTGATAGGTTTCTAGGTTACTCAATTACCTGTTACCAAAAGCAATAATAATGTTAATATATTTGTGTATACCTACTAATAAAATTATAAGAATTTCACTAAAAAGTTAGTCCAGAAATAGGAATTATAAGTATAAAGCACATGCCTTTCTGATTGGACAAAGTGATGTCAGAAAATTATTTTAGTTTGCACTTCCTTTAATAAATGTTTCTATAAACCTATATTCTTGCCAACACTTGGTATTATACACATTTGTAATAGACACAGACAACAGTGTGGTTATAGCCAGAGGGAAAGGGGGGGAGGGTTGGTGGATGTGGGCAAAAAGGGGGAAATGGGGACAGAAAGAGAGTGTGCTTGTGGCAAGGGGCACATGATGCAGTGTGCAGATGATGTTTTATTGAGTTGTACACTTGAGACCTGTACCCCAAGTATCTATATATATAAAAGCCTAAGCAACCGGCCGACTGGCCAACTGGCCAGTAGCTATGATGGCACTGACCACGAGGGGGCAGACACTCAATGCAAGAGCTGCCTAGCTGCAGTCACTTGGCAGCTGCAGTTCTTGGGTGATGCACCCGGAACCAGAAAGGAGGAAGCCCAATTCCAGGGTATGTCACCTGAGAACTGCCCTCTAGCAATCCAGGACTCCTCAGGGGATGTCGGAGAGCCGGTTTCAGCCAGATCCCCACAGGCCAGGCTGAGGGACCCCACCAGTGCACGAATCCATGCACTGGGCCTCTAGTTTCAATATAAAAGGATCATAAAGTTGTCTGGCCAGCATGGCTCAGTGGTTGAACCAGGAGGTCACAATTCAACACCCAGTCAAGGCATATGCCTGGATTGTGGGTTCCATCCCCAATGTGGGGCATGCAGGAGGCAGCCAAAAAATGATTCTATCTCATCATTGATGTTTCTATCTCTCTCTCTCTCTCCCTCTCCCTTTCTTTCTGAAATCAATAAAAAATATTTTACAAAACATAAAAATAAATAGATTAAATACAGTGCTCAAACTTTTTTTTGGTTACTTTTTCTCATCCATCTATCCTTAGTTGCTGTTATGTAAGTCACTTAAAATATGGTTAGCTGCTTTGTTCTTCTTTGTATTTCATTTCAAGTATTGTTCCCCAATTGTTGTTTATTATAATTACCTTCTTTATTTGAACATGTGAGCCATTTTCAAGGTTCCAAAAGTCAGAACTGTACAAAAGGGGGGCAGTCAGAACAGTGATTTCACTTTACTCTGCATTGCTGGTGTCCTCTTTGCCCAGTTCACACCTATCTTCTCTAGATAGCCAAGCTCATAACGCTAGGTAGCCAAGCTCATAATGCTTTGTGTTTTCTTATTGCATTGATATTCAAATACCTGTGTATGTCACTTTTTTCTCCCCCCCAACCCCCACACAGACATTTTTTAAACCAAAAAGAATGCAGTGAGAAATTATTTTTATAAAAGGATATAAGATAGAGAGTGATTAAGAATGACTATGTCATCAAGGAAGGTCAGGAAATGTTTTTATTTCAAAGTAATATACTGAGAAATGAAATAAAATGAGTCCTGTGAACTACTAGATTCTGTATCTCTTGAATGTTGATGTTTGTCTTCATGTTTTAGATTTTTAATTGTTACTTCTTATTGATTGTTTTGCTTTATGATATTATTACCTAACATCTTAGAACATAATATATTCTTAAGGTATCAATATAAATTCATACAAGAAATGCTATTCTATAGAGCTATTTTTTGAAAACCTCTTGAGATCCTATTATATCATCATTTCTGGATTTTAAAAATCACGGAAGTATGAAATATAACTGACATTATATTTGCTAGCTTTTCATTATACTCTGCTATATATTATAGTGATATACAAATAAAATCCCTTGTATTTCAGTGAGTAGAAATGTAAATTCTAGTAATATAACAAAAAGATTTGTGGTAAAATAGTCATCAAAGATATGTCATTGTTAAGTGATTTTATGCGATAAAAATACTGCTAAATATTAAAGAGAAATGGGAGAAATGTAGACTATAAAAAATAAAATGTAATTGAAACTATGAGAATAAAAGTTAAAATAGTATTTACTATTTTGTTTTAAAATCTTATTATTATATATCTACCTCTTTCTTGCTATATTTACATCTAAAGCTATATAAGTGTTTGGACTGCTACCTCTAACTTATTTAGCCACAATATATTTAGCTATTTGCTCAATATTGGAATATACTAAAATAATTTCAAAATTGTTAAATCACATTTGTTAGTAACAAGTGTACTGACTGAAGTACAATATTTGTTTATTGTCCTTTTTGGCTTTAACCTTAGGGTCAGCTGGCCAAATGTTGTGTTCCAAAGTTACCTTAATCGCTCCTCCCTTCTTCTGTGTTGTATGGTCATGTTATTCACTTGAAATGTAGTGATTTGTTTATTTATATTTTAATTCCATTTTTAGTTTTCTTTTTTATTTTATTTTTAGTATGTAAAACATTAATATGGCTTTAAAAAATCTATATGAAAAGGAACATTCAGAAAAGTATTAACCCCCCCCCCCCAATTCCTTTTGTTTCATTTTACTACTGAGACATAATTCACGTGCTATAAAATTTATCCGATTAAAAGTGTACAATTCAGCCTTAGCCAATTTGGCTCAGTGGATAGAGCATCGGCCTGAGGACCAAAGGATCCTGTATTCGATTCTGGTCAAGGGCACATACCTTGGTTGCAGGCTCCTCCCTGGCCCAGGCCCTGGCCCGGGAACATGAAGGAGACAACCAATAGATGTGTTTCTCTCACATAGATGTTTTTCTCTCTTTCCCTCTCTCTTCCACTCTCCCTAAAAATCAACAGAAAAATATCCTCAGGCAAGGATTAACAAAAACAAAAACAAAAAAGTGTACAATTCAGTGGTTTTAAGTATATTTATCATATTTAATTTTAGTATTTATTTCATCTTCTTTTCTATCCACACGCAATATTAAACAAAGTTAATAAATTATTTAACTTGTATTTTACTTCAGTATTTTTTTCTTACACTTTACATATATTACCTCCATTTTGCATATACAACCTTAATTTATAGATGAGGATACTGAAACTAGAAGAGACTATGCAACTTTTACAATATTGGGCTTATGATCCATGTACTTTATACCTACAAACCTCCTCCTCTACTACTTTAATCTTGGTCTAGATAGTGCAATACCTCACCCGGATTTTTGCAAAAGTGCCTACCTGGTATTCATGCTTCTGTCATTCATTGCTGGGTCTCTTCTTTGCAATGCAACCAGAATGACCTACTAAAAACTGAGGAAAAAGCATGCCTCTTCTTTGCTTTAATTCATACAACTCTCCCCCTCCCATTTTTTTTAATAAGGAATGCTTTACAAATTTGTGTGTCATCCTTGCACAGGGGCCATGTTAATCTTCTCTGCATTATTCCAATTTTAGTATATTTGTGAGCACCTGATTTTCCCTTTTCAATGAGAGTAAAAGCCAAAGTACTTCAATGTCCTAAGGTTTTAATCTTATTTTCCCATCCTCATTCTATGACTTCATCTTCTAAAACTCCATCTTGATACATCAGTCACACTAGAGCTCTTGCTAGACAAAAATCAGTTCTATCCTTTAAAACAATTATTGTTATTATTTTTATTGTTACTAGAGACCTGGTGCATGAATTCATACACTGGTTGGGTCCCTCAGGGTGGTCTGTGGGGATCAGGCTAAAACCCACAGTCCAAGACTGCCTGCAGCTCCTACCTGCTGCTCCCGTTCATCCCGGCCCCACTGCGCCTGCCACAGGCTTGCACCCAATCAGTCCCGATTGTGAGAGGCTCATGCTCACCAGCCATGAGCCCTGCATCTGGCGCCCTCCCGAGGGGAGTGACTTGTGAGATCAAGCCAAAACCAGCTCTCCAACATCCTTCAAGGGGTCCCGGATTGTGAGAGTGTGCAGAAAAGGCTGAGGGACCGCAGGAGGGCTCCAGGGTGTGTCTAGCCCATCTTGCTCAGTCCCAATCGGCCAGACCCCAGCAGCGAGCTAACCTACCAGTTGGAGCAACTGCTCCCTGGTGGTCAGTGCATGTCATAGCGACTGGTCTATCGGTCAACTGTCTGCCCCCTCTTGGTCAGTGCACATCATAGCGACTGATCAACCAGTCGACTGTCTGCCCCTGGTGATCAGTGCACGTCATAGTGAGCTGTTGAGTGGCCTTAGCATAGCATTAGCATATTAAGCTTTGATTGGTTGAACAGTCGACCGGTCACTAGACCACCGGACACTTAGCATATTAGGCTTTTATTATAAAGGATTATTAATGCTCATTACTTTTTCATAGCATCATGTGTTGTTCACTCTCTTCTTATGTCTTAGCTTATGAGGAAGTAATTTTATTACCATGGTGCACTTTTGTCCTGCCCCAGCATTTCACATCACCTCACCGCTATCTTTCTCTGAGGCACTTATTACTGACTGGCATAGGTTAAAAGTTTATTGTCATTCTTCTGTCTCTACCACTAGAATAATGGCAGAGAATATGGTGGTTTTGTTCACTACAGTATCCCCAGAACCCATAATTTATACTCCCTCAACAACACAAGAGGTTAGGCTTTACAACCAAAGATGATAATGTACTCTAAAATATGAGGTAGATTTAGTTTGCTTCCCTACTCCAGAATTATCATAGAAAAGAAGTAAACTAAAGAACTAAAGAATTAAACTAACATCTGCTATTGAATTGGTTCTAATTATACTAATAAATCTTGATATTGCCATTTTCTACCACACAAATAATTATACAAAGCTTATTTGCATGTGAATATATGGGTGTAAATTAATGCAAATAAGAACCCAAATAAAGAATCACCTCATGTAAATTGTGATCAATTAATTGTATAAGAATTTATTATAAATAATTGCAAAACTCTATGAACTTAAAATATGTTTATTGCAGTAAAAATAGAAGAAGTTATTGTAACATTCTGTTGCCGGGTGTTAGTTCTGAATGGCAGACATTCATTTACTACATGAACAGCTTTAGCTAAATATGGTCTAATGAGGATCTTCTGGAAAACAGAAACTGCTAAATATTCAAAAGTTATTTGTTCACATCTAGTTGAAAGGTAAAATGGAAAGAAACAATGTTTAATAGAATCTGATAAGTATTTAGAATAAAAGCATGCCATGAATTACAATTACAGAAATGCTTATCACTGATGATCTAAGTATAAAATTATCTTTATTTATTTTATTACTAAAAGAAACAATAAACATATTTTATATAAAATCTACATTGGCTCTGATTTAAAACATTTCTCATCTGCTGAAATTTTACCTTTGCTAACGCAGAGTGACAGAGCTAAGTTTGATATTTTCCTTTTCTTTTTTAAACTTGTACTTCTCCATTAGAGCATTTCAGAGTAAATGGCAAAGAAAAACTCAGGATGTTGATTATTTTTATTGACTACTTTATTGTCTACATCAAAGCAATGTTGTGTTTTGTTATGGCTATAAACTTAATAGCAGATTAGAAAAAAATAGTCAAGGGATTAGAAGAAGAAAAATAAGGACAAAGTAGTGCCACAATTTTGTAGCAGTTTTAGATTTTATTCCACCTTAAATTGTAATATCTTCTAAAAAATGTTTTCAAAATGCCATAGTTTATTTTTTACTTATATAACAAAATGAATAATTTTATCATTAAATCCATTCCAAAAACAGTTATTACTATTAAAGGATATGGAAATCTCAAGATGTGATGTGAAATTGCTGTACTAGTTCAGTGGTCGGCAAACTGCGGCTCGCGAGCCACATGCGGCTCTCTGGCCCCTTGAGTGGGGCCACGAAGTTTTAATCACACTGTACGTGTGCGGCCGCACGTGGTATTTTGTGGAAGAGCCACACTCAAGGGGCCGCAGTTTGCCGACCACTGTACTAGTTGGAAATATCTAGTTTTGTTATAAACAATGAGAAAAAAATTAGAAGAGTGAAACTCATAAGAAAAAAAACATAAATAATAAGTAATTTATTGGCTCATGATATATACTAGTAGATGCTCTCATCGGATGCTTTAAGTATACAGAGTGTGCTGGTGGCATAAGAGACTTAGATTCCAGAAGTTTGTTAAACGTACAGTAAGTTAAATATAAAAAACAACAAGGATAATAGTAATAAAGAGAAAATTTGATGCAAGAAATGTGTCTCTTTTAATAGACATGAAAAAAAAAGTCATGATTATGTCACATCTGGGCCAACAGCTATGTCTCCCCTAAATTGGCCACCCATTGGTGAGACTCAGTATGGTCGCATTCTGCCCATATGTGCTCAGCCCCAAAAATGAAGCTAAAACTCATAACTACTCAGCAGGATAATTGGCAAACTGCAGCTATTGGCAAGGCATATTTTTACCTATTATAATAGAAAATGTGAATGTATCATTGGCCATCTGTTGGAGCCCCTTTGCTCAAACCTCAGTTCTGCTTCTTGTAACCAAACCATCTGCAGAAAAGCCGATGGTGGGGAGAGAAAAAAGTGAGTGAGAAAACATATGAACATCACATAACTCAGGATTCAGACAATGTGATTATTTGAGCAATGAATACATTTTTCTATGTATATTTACCTCCCCAATATCTTTCTCCTTACTTTTCTCTGTGCGTTTCAATTTAAGTTGATAAACTAAATGTTTCATTTATCTTAAATCCACCTATGAGTTTTCTGTCCCGTGATATTGGGATAGTTTACCCATATTGCACTGGGAGGCTACCACTCCATCAACATAAGTGCCCCCACATGACAAGGCACTACTTTCTACTTCCCTGGCAAAATGTCAAATGCATCAGCCACCTTTTTGGGAGCCTTACTGGATTCCATTTCTACACATACCCCTCCTCGTAGGCCACAGGAACATCCCCACTTAGAGCCCCTACCTCCAATTCTGGGCACCTCAGACTGAAATTCTGAATTCAATTGGCTCTGAGACAATTATTCAAGTCTGCATGGACTTATACCCAGGCCTATACCCAGGCCTGTCCTCATTGATAGTGGCCAAAAGGACCTGTTTTCTGAGTACATGAACAACATTTGGTCATGTAGGCATGTGTTCAAGGATTCTCATACTGCAGCAGGGCGCCAGGAATGGAAAGGCCAGAGGCCAGGGCTGGCTGTCTCCCTGGTACCATGGAGAGAGACACCTTTCTGGCACTAAAAGAAATTCAGTATTTTCAAACGCAAACCTGACTATCCAGGACTTTTTGAAGGTGTATTTGTCGAAGTAGAAAGATAAAATATACTACATTTCACAACCTGTTAACTTCACTTGTAACTTTGATATATTTGTACATATGGTATGTGGGCCACCATTTGTACTGAACCTTGCGAGTATTCAGACAAGGCCTGTCATTATGTCTTCCTTTATGAAAGAAGGGAAGTGTAACAGCATGTGAAAACAGGGTGATATTTTGAAACAATAGCAGAACTTCAACTAAAATATTACATAATTTTCAAACAATGTTCTTTCTCTAAAATTGTCTAGCAAACTGGTTGCTTTAAGTTTGGGAAGCATTTTAAATAGAATGTGTTTCAGGAAAGGCAGGTTTAAATAGATAAATGAGTAATAGAAACTTTGGGGAAAATAAGGTTTGGTGGCACAAAGTAATATTTCAGTGAAGCCTCTGGAAAAGAGAAGGTGTGGGAACAGTGTATGACTAGAATTTGGTATGAATACAATATTTCAGTCAGTTGTTCAGAAATAAAACTGTACTCTAACACTTGAATAAAACAAATCCAGGGCAATAATCAGTTATTCATCTACCGGGCCTGTTACTTGTTATGGATTTCATTAACTACCAATCCTTTCTTTTTTTTTTTTTTTTTTAAATATATTTTTATTGATTTTTTACAGAGAGAAAGGGAGAGAGACAGAGAGTCAGAAACATCGATGAGAGAGAAACATCAACTAGCTGCCTCCTGCACACCTCCCACTGGGGATGTGCCCGCAACCAAGGTACATGCCCTTGACCGGAATCGAACCTGGGACCTTTCAGTCCACAGACCGACGCTCTCTCCACTGAGCCAAACCGGTCTTGGCTACCAATCCTTTCTTAATCATTTTTACTGGAGCCCAGCCAGTGTGGCTCAGTGGATGAGTGTCAACCTATAAACCAGAAGGACACATGCCCTGGTTGCAGGCTCCATCCTCAATGTGGGGCGTGCAGGAGGTAGCCGATCAATAATTCTCTCTCATCATTGATGTTTTTATCTTTCTCTCCCTCTTCTTTCTTCTCTGAAATCAATAAAAATGTATTATAAATAAATAAATAAATAAATAAATAAATAAATAGTAATATTCTAAAATACTCATAGAGGAGAATAAATATATAAATTTGGTAAAGTTTAAGAAAAAAAATATTTTGAACCTAGAACTCCATACCGAAGAGACCACCCTCTAATTCTAAGTGAAAAAAATATTTTTAAAATTTGTAAGGACTCAATTTAATATATATATATATATAATGTATATACATATACATAAATATAATTTCTTTTTTTTCTTTTTTTTATTAAATCTTTATTGTTCAGATTATTACATTTGTTCCTCTTTTTCCCCCCCATAACTCCCCTCCTTCCAGCTCCCACCCCACCCTCCGCCCTCACTCCCCACCCACTGTCCTCATCCATAGGTGCACGATTTTTGTCCAGTCTCTTCCCGCATCTCCCACACCCCCTTTCCCCCCAAGAATAGTCAGTCCATTCCTTTCTATGTCCCTGATTCTATTATAATCACCAGTTCATTCTGTACATCAGGTTATTTATTCACTTGATTCTTAGATTCATTTGTTGATAGATGCATATTTGTTGTTCATAATTTGTATCTTTACCTTTTTCTTCTTCTTCCTCTTCTTAAAGGATACCTTTCAGCATTTCATATAATACTGGTTTGGTGGTGATGAACTCCTTTAGCTTTTCCTTATCTGTGAAGCTCTTTATCTGACCTTCAATTCTGAATGATAGCTTTGCTGGATAAAGTAATCTTGGTTGTAGGTTCTTGCTATTCATCACTTTGAATATTTCTTGCCACTCCCTTCTGGCCTGCAAAGTTTCTGTTGAGAAATCAGCTGACAGTCGTATGGGTATTCCCTTGTAGGTAACTGAGTTTCTTTCTCTTGCTGCTTTTAAGATTCTCTCTTTGTCTTTTGCTCTTGGCATTTTAATTATGATGTGTCTTGGTGTGGTCCTCTTTGGATTCCTTTTGTTTGGGGTTCTCTGAGCTTCCTGGACCTGTAAGTCTATTTCTTTCACCAGGTGGGGGAAGTTTTCTGTCATTATTTCTTCAAATAGGTTTTTAATATCTTGCTCTCTCTCATCTTCTGGTACCCCTATAATTCTGATGTTGGTACGTTTGAAGCTGTCCCAGCGGCTCCTTACACTATCTTCGTATTTTTGGGTTCTTTTTTCATTTTGCTTTTCCGGTTGGGTGTTTCTCGCTTCTTCGCATTTCAAATCTTTGACTTGATTCTTGCGCTCCTCTGGTCTGCTGTTGGGAGTCTGTATAATATTCTTTATTTCAGTCAGTGTATGCTTACTTTCTAGATGGTCCTTTATTACACCATCGAGGGTCTCATTAGATTTCCTGTACATCTCATCAAGTTTATCGACAGCCTCTAGAAGCCTCTTGAGAGACCTCAAAAGTGTGGTTCTGAACTCAATATCCTCCCTTGATAGTTTTGTCCTGTTTCTTTGTCTCCGCATTTTTTACGCTTTCTTGGTACACCCCCTAGTGGTCTTTGTGCGCAGTCTTGTTGTAGTTAAGCCTTGATTGTTGTAGTTAATACTAGAGGGATTTGACCTCCAGGCCGACTGGCTGTGATAATCAGCTGTGTCTGCAGTGGAAGAACTTGTGTCCTCTAGGGAGGTGCTAATCTAGCCTTTGCCTGAGGCTATCCAGCAAATGCCTCTGTGCAGGGCTTGGGCGGGGCGGGTCCCACAGGATCAACAGGGCGGAGGAGGGAGCAGTTATGGCTGCTCTCAGTCCGTCCCCAGGGGCTCTGCCTCTCTGTCCCAGCAACCGCTGCAAACCTTGGAGGGACCGTAGCCAGACAGTCCTGCTTCTCCCGTTTGAGTCTGGGTCCCTAGAGACTCGCCTGGATCTGGAGTTCAGAGTCTGAGGCTCCCTCCGGATTGAAACAGTCAACCGCGCCCTCAGCCACCAGCCCGCGCAGCGCGCACTCCGCACCTTAGTATTTTACTTCAGCACTGCGCCTCCTCTGATTCTCGGTTCCTCCTAGTTGTAGAACTTCCACTCAGCCAGCCTTCCTGTGGTTCTGGATGATGTCCGTTCCGTCTTTTAGTTGTATTTTTGAAGTGGTTGTTCGAGGCAGCGAACTCCAGCATTAACCTATGCCGCCATCTTGGTTTCCCCATAAATATAATTTCTTGAGCATCACAAATTTTTAACAAAGAGAGAGGACAAGGAGAAAATACGTATCAATGAACTGATTTGAGGAGCTCTCAAAAATAACAACTCTATAATAATCTAGAAATCATTTGACCCTATCAAAGTCCATGAGGGGATTGATGACTCTGTGTAAAAATTTATAATAAGAATTTAGTAGGAATTATTAATATATGATATTTCAGTTTATACTGTTACAAGAAAAATGTTATTTAATTTGGCATTCCTAAAAAAGAAATAAAAAAAACAATGAAAGAGAACTTTACAGGGAAGTTATAATCCCAATATAAACAACAAAAAAATGGATTGTGATTTTGAAAACAATGATGACATTAAGCACAGAGAGGCCATTTTATTGTTACACTTCAAATAGTCACTGTGAGCAGCACAGGGTTAGCGTAGTAGATTTGCATTTCTTTCCTAATGTCTTTATTTGTTCTAGTGGGTTTGCCAGTCAATCTATAATAATAAAAGCGTAATATGCAAATTGACCAAACAGCAGAACGACCTTCCAGACAACCACGCTATGACACACACTGGCACCAGGCCAGCCAAGGTGGGTGCAATGCGATTGGTTGGGGGGCTCGCCATCGCCACATTGGGGGGCTCCACGGAACCGGGGAACCGGGAGTGTATGGAGGCAGACATGGGCAGCACCAGGCCAAGGCAGGTGCAGGAGGCGGGGCAAGGCTGCGAGGCAGCCGGGACTGTGAGGGCCCTGGCAGCTGGGGCTGGGAAGGCCTACCCTTGCATGAATTTCATGCATCAGGCCTCTAGTAATAAACAGTTAAAAATTTAAGAGTGACTTATTGTACTGTACATTAAGGATGAACCTAAAAAACAGATAACTAAATTATAGACAATGAAAAGGCAAATGTGGTTGAAATACATGTTGGCATTAATCTCAAATTTTCACTGTTTCTTCAATCTTTCCCCTCTATATCTGCCTTATTGCATTGAATCAATCAGCTCTATTCAATGCTTCAATATCATTTATTAATAAGAGGATGATATTTAAAAAGAAGTCAGAAAGAAGGAAAAAGTAAGATTTATCACTCCATATTCTAAAATAGCTTTTTTCCCCTAAAATAGCTATTTTAAAGCCAACACTTTTGAGGAGAAAGTACTACTTTGCAATTTAAAATGCTATACTCAGCAAGAATAAGCTCATAATGGTTACGCCATAAAGATAGCCTGGAAAGATAATAAATAAAACAACAGACCACCCTTAAAAATTATTTACATTTTTCTGGTGAAGGAAGTAATTTAGAAGCACAGATGAGACCTACAGAGTAGTGCAATACTCCTATTGAAATCTCAGTGAAGATTTAAGTGGAGTGATAAAATCCCCACAAAATGTGGGAACTCCAGATCTGATTGCCCCTTGCTTCTGGGGGAAGCTGAATATGTGACAAGCTTCACGGAGCAATTTCCCATTTAGAGGCATGGTGAGAGGGTGTAAAGTATAAAGAGTGGCGTGCTGTGGTTATGTATGGAGGTCCAGAACGAACTTGGGTGACTTCCGTACATAAAAGATGAGTCACGAGATAATCAGAGAGTAGAATAGGTGACATGCCTGCTGTGTTTACTTATGGAGGTGCAGAATAAACTCATCAGAAACAAAAGCCTGCAGTGAAAGGCAAAAAGTCAGATATTAGAAAGAAAGTGCAAAAGGGCAGTGAATGATGCTATAGCTCAACAGAAGCCATTTAGGAGAAGCAGATAGATCATCAATAAAGAGAGGGTCCACCTTTTTGCAGAATGAAAATGAAGCTCTCGACCACCATACCCTCTCCCAGAGTGGAATTAGATCAGTCTTTGAGAAGATATGAAAGTAAGCTGTCAGTGGGAAAAAAAGGATTACATGCTAAACCTAAAAAAAAAATTTAAAAAAAGTGTCTGAGTTTCCTTCCCTTAATTCTGAAAATCTATACTAATAAAAGGGCAATATGCAAATTGCTCACGACCAGATATGCTAATTAGTCATGACCAGTATGCAAATTGACCATCACTCCAACACACAAGATGGCTGCCCCCATGTGGCCACAAGATGGCCTTCAGGGGAGGGCAGTTGTGGGAGATCAGGCCAGCAGGGGAGGGCAGTTAGGGGTTACCAGGCCTGCAGGGGATGGCAGTTGGGAGGTGATCAGGCCGGCAGGGGAAGACAGTTGGGGGCGACCAGGCTGGCAGGGGAACAGTTAGGCGTCGATCAGGCTTGTAGGGGGAGTGGTTAGGGGGTGATCAGGCTGGCAGGCAGAAGCAGTTAGGGGCAATCAGGCAGGCAGGCAAGCGAGCAGTTGGGAGCCAGCAGTCCCGGATTGTGAGAGGGTGCAGGCTGGGCTAAGGGACAGCCCCAACCCCCAGTGCATGAATTTTGTGCACCGGGCCTCTAGTCTAGTCATAATAGTGAATGGTCAGATTGAGGGTTTTGTATGTTTTAAAAATATCCAATAATTGCAGAGGTAAAGGGATTTCTGTCTGCTTCTTCAGTGTCAGACTAGACAACCCACTATCTCCATTTCTGCTCAAAATTCTCTGTTGGAGGAGTGTGTACCTTTTTGTTTTAGAAATTATTTACTCTACTATTGATCAGGTATTTTACATTTCTGTAATTGTACCTGGTAGCTATTTAAACAACAACAAAAATGATCAAATGACCCATTGTATGATAGAGTTGCAATTTAAGTTCTATTTATAAGAAAATCCCCCAAATTAAAGTTCTATTGTCCTACAAAACTTTAATTTTATAACTAAAGTAGTTATTCAAACTTGTTTTTTTTCAAACACTATGAATACTTCACACACTCACTTTCTTTTTCAGATTTATCATCATGCTAGTGTACCCATTAGAGTTAATTAAATGTTTCTCTCACTCTCTCTCTTTCTTTCATTATATCTTCTGTTAAAAAAAGAAATCAAAGTATTGAAAACAACTTGTTATTGCTCTAAAATTTCCAGCAAGAAAATTTGTTTAATCATGAGCTATCTTTTATTGCTTCTTTTTTTTAAATATGTTTTTATTGATTTCAAAGAGGGAGAGAGAGAGAGGGATACAAACATCAATGATGAGAGAGAATCATTGATCAATCGATCAGCTGCCTCCTGCATGCCCCTTAATAAGGGTCAAGCATGCAACCCAGGCATTTGCCCTGACTGAGAATTGAACCGTGACCTCCTGCTTCATGGGTTGATGCTCAACCATTGAGCCACACCAGCCAGGTATAGAAGAAAATTTTAATATTGAATGAGTTGCACAGCTAAATTAATACAGCTTGTTCTGCTGGTCATGATGTTCTTTTTTTCATGATGTTCTTATTTTTATAAATCATTGCAGAAAAGAGAAACTATGGTGTGCTTGAATGACAAATGTTGAGGGACTTTGATAATTAGTGCATAAATTTTCAAACATAAAACAAACAAAAAACATCCATCCAACTCACCCAAGCCAAATGCTGTCCTTCCCTAATTGTATTTTTTTTAATATCCCTCTGCAATCTGGGCCCAAATTGCATCGTGTTTCCTAGAAATAAATAGAAATCCATTGTAGAGACTAGAAGGAATCATCATATTCTGGCAATTTAAGATTGCACTTCTAAAATGACCATTATCTGAAACAGAGTATAGATAATTTTTTAAAGCATATGGCCTTTGTGCTGAAGATTTTCTAAAGCCTAACTTATTTGAATACCTGTGAAAATGGCTATGCCAAAGGAGTGTATGAAAAGGCAAAACATTATAACTCTTCATGTTAAACACTGAATCCTCATCAAAAGGTAGAAGAAACTGCTCCAGCAGGTGTGTTGTACTAGAAAAAAAATGTTGCAGAAGACATTGATAAAAGAAACAAGTCAAGCTCATTTTCATCAGGTAGCAGTGATACCTACTTTTAAGTAACTCCACAAGGAGGCCTGACTGCCCTCTTCATGCAATGCTCACTGAAGTTAATTTAAGAGAGAACCTAATTTTCATTAAAATAGTTGTATTTCCTTTGTTTTACATATATATTCATACACAATGTCACATGCTCACAGATACG
>NW_005871072.1:2187728-2194865 GCF_000147115.1 Myotis lucifugus
TTTTAAAAAATAAAATAGATAAAATAATCTATACTAATAAAAGCCTAGGTGACCATCACACCCTCACATTATCACAAGATGGCCCCCACAATATGGCCGCCCCCATGTTGTCACAAGAAGCTGCACCCACATCATCACAAGATGGCCACCACAAGATGGCTGGCAGGGAGGGCAGTTGTGGGCTATCAGGCCAGCAGGGGAGCAATTAGGGGCAATCAGGCAGGCAGGCAGGTGAAAGTTAGGAGCCAGCAGTCCTGGATTGTGAGGGGGATGTCCAACTGCTGGTTTAGGCCTGATCCCGCAGGGGATCCAAGGGGTCCCAGATTGGTGAGGGTGTAGCCCAGGCTGAGGGACACCCATCCAGTGCACAAATTTTATGCACCGGGGACTCTAGTATACCATAATGCAGGGGCTGACCAGCATCCTCTGAATGATGGATGAATAGATTACTCAGACACAGTTTGACTGTGAAAGAGAGGGCTAAGGGGCCCCTAGTTCTGGTGACCGGGGACAGCCTCGATTGCCTGCCTCCTTAGGCTTTTATTGGAATTTTCATCTTTAGATACAATCAGTAATCTTGGGAGGACACACGTGTTTACATTGTCCTCTAGGCAAGGGCATCCAGGTATTAAGCATAAGAATTCTAGTAAACACCTGGGGGTCTGCATATACACAGGCTTGTTTGGAAAGGTCAAAGAATAATTAGGGGTGCCGCCTTCGACACTCCCCTAAGTCTCCCCTAAGTCAGAATTCCGATAAACAAGGCAGGCGGCCTTCCACACACTTCCCTTTTATCAGAATGACCTCGTTATAACTTTCCAACCAAGACTCTTGTGCTCCCCAACACTATAACTGCGGTTTCTTGGAGAAAATTCAGGCTCTTAAGGCTGCCAATTTGCAGTCCTGATTATTCACAGACCTGGTGTCATTCCTGGCTATCTGTGCATAAGATTTCTTTATTTGCTGTCTTGTGTGGTCAAACTATGTAACTAGTTCTGGCCTAAGAATTGTTAGAGGAATAAATATGTGCAATTTCCTGATAACTGAGATATTTAATTGAGGTAGCAATACAGCTATGATGAAAAAAATATGATCATCTTAATTAATGCAGAAAAAACTTGGAAAAAAATAAAATATCCATCCTTGCTAAAAGACACACACACACACACAAAACTCTTAGCAATTTAGGAGTAAAAGGAAATTTCCTCTATTTCAATAAAGACATCAATGCAAAACCTATAGCTGACATCATCCTTTATGGTGAAAGACTGAATGCTTTCCCCTAAGATAAGGAACATGTCAGAGATATTGACTCTCATCACGTCTATGAGTGTTATAGACAGTGTGGTATATGCAAGATAAATAAATTAAAGTCATCCAAGAAAAAGTTTTTATTTTTCTTTGGAAAATTGTACAAAGTCTACTGAAAAGCCAATAGAACTTGTGATTTTAACAAATGTAGACAGAAATATTTTTGTATTGTTTGCTGTCAGTCAAACCCAGGCAACATTTTATTTAGATATTTTGTTATTTACAAAGTAGACTGTGCTATTGCTTGTACTCACTTTACCTTCCCCCCCACACACACCCCCCCCCCAATGCTTGTGTCTTCTGTCTCTGTCAAGTTCTCATTCTCCCACTCTGATTTTTCTGGGTTTTTAAAATATATTCTTAATATTGATTTTATTTTGACATTTTTAAAATTAAAATGAAGTTTAGTTACCAGAGACCAAGTTCAAGTGATAGAACAAGTTTTTGAGACATTATTAAAAATTGTCTAAAAAGTTTCATCCCTAAGGTTCTTATAATCTTTGCTAATATAGTTTAACTAGCTTTTAAATTTCAAAGGCTTATATTATATCCTTTAATCTTTAATCTTTTTCAACTAAAATATTAATTTATATTTTATGGATATGTGTATGTGTATAAAATTTGAAAATGTTTAATTACAGATTTAATGTTAATGTATTTTGATTAAGCTTTGCAATTATGTTTGCCTATATATGGAAAAAATTACCATGTGTTGTTCAAATTTAATAATTTTTTAAAATATGTTTTTGTTGATTTCAGAGAGGAAGGGAGAGGGAGAAAGAGATAGAAACATCAATAATGAGAGAGAATCATTGATTAGCTGCCTCCTGCACACCCTCTACTGGGGATCCAGCCCACAACCAGGGCATGTGCACCGATTAGGACTCAAATGTGAACCTCCTGGTTCATAAATCAACGCTCAACCATCAAGCCACACTGGCTGGGTCACCTTTAAGTATTTTTAGGGAACAATACTTTCATTGTATTAGTTTATTTAAAATGCCAGGTGCTACCTTGCAAAGCTTAGGAGATAATTAAACTTTTGTTTCATTTGAAGCTTGTTTTGTTATTTTCAAGTATATGTCAAGAGTATTAATTAATATAAGTGCAATGTGGGGGTGGCATTTAATAAAACCTTTATAGATTTTCAGAAATGTAGAATCTGAAAAATGTGGACAGAATATTAATGAACTTAGCAATGCATCTATTACAAACAAATGTAAAATAAAGGAAAAATCATAAATGTCAAAGTCTGTAATAGAAAACAAACAAAAGGAATAGAAAGTGCAGCTTTCAGGTAGTTTGTATAATTTATGATGTTGTTTCATCTGTAGTGCTCTGATGTAATATTTTCTATAGATATTGATTTTTATTTGTTGGAATTGGAGCACACGTTCTATGATTTCATAGTATATAAGAATGATTAAAATACTGCTTTAGCCTTACCAAGCTCAGAAAAATAATAGTATGGCTAATTTAAATAATATTAGGCAACCTGTTAGGATCAAATTTATTCAAAAAAATATCTATTCTTTCAAAAGGTAATTTGTACAAAACACAATGAGATATTTCTGCTTCTCAACTTGTTGCTATGCTTTTAATTGGAGGATACTCTTTCATCATATAGAAGAATTTTTGTATTGATTGCTTGAACAGATTACAAATAGGTTGTTAGCATTCTGGAGGTCATTATTTACAAATTGCAAAGAATCAAGCAGTGATTATCAAGGTACAAGAGTGCTTGATAACACAATCAAGAATTTACATAATTCATTATGATCTCTTTATCCAGGAAGGTGTAATGATAGCATGCAGTTGGGGGATAAATTATTTTTAAAAATTGTCTGCTTACTTCATACATATTTAAAAGAAAGATTTTTTTTCTGATAAACCAGGCTCTTCAATTTCAAGGCTATTTTGTGCAAAGTTGTTATGCTTCTGTTGTTACAGGACTTAATGCTCACCTTGATCTTTTCCTCAGTGCCCATATGTAAAAGCACCTTAATTTATAATGAAGTATCATAATTTATAATGAAGATATATGTATGTGCATATACATATGCACACAGAATAGCTGTTAAAGGTTTAAAATAATCACTACTTATTTTTTGGAACCAAACAAATACAGTTTTGTTTTGTTTTTATAAATTTTAATGACTTTCTTTAATAATTGTCACTTATTCTAAAACTCTTAAAATTCTCAACAGAAAATATAATGATTTTAATAATACATTTGAAGTTTAAACAATGGTAACTAAGGGTGAGCATTTTTCATTTTAATTCCAGATATGATATTAAAGGCCTTTTAAGTCAGCTATTTCTTCTCTATCTCAATTTGAAATATGAAACAAAAATTAAATATATAACTTAAAATTTTATTAATACAGTCTCATATTTTAACATAATCAATGGGTAATTATAAATAAGACAATGTTATTTCTCACGGATATATATCAAATATCAAAAAGTAAAAATAAATAAAACAGTTTTCTATTTGTTAATTATATTGTAGGATCTTGATTACTGATAATTTCCTTAAATTACTTAAATTTTGTATTTGATATATTCTTTTACATACCTGATATTTTAAAGGTGCATATACACCAACTTGGATATAAATCAGGCTGAGATGAATCTTAAAAGCAGCAAGAGAAAGAAACTCAGTTACCTACAAGGGAGTACCCATACGACTATCAGCTGATTTCTCAACAGAAACTTTGCAGGCCAGAAGGGAATGGCAAGAAATATTCAAAGTGATGAATGCCAAGAACCTACAACCGAGATTACTTTATCCAGCAAAGCTATCATTCAGAATTGAAGGTCAGATAAAGAGCTTCACAGATAATGAAAAGCTAAAGGAGTTCATCACCACCAACCCAGTATTATATGAAATGCTGAAAGGTATCCTTTAAGAAGAGGAAGAAGAAGAAAAAGGTAAAGATACAAATTATGAACAACAAATACGCATCAACAAGTGAATCTAAGAATCAAGTGAATAAATAATCTGATGAACAGAATGAACTGGTGATTATAATAGAATCAGGGACATAGAAAGGGAATGGACTGACTATTCTTGGGGGGGGAAAGGGTGTGGGAGATGCGGGAAGAGACTAGACAAAAATCGTGCACCTATGGATGAGGACAGTGAGTGGGGAGTGAGGATGGAGGGTGGGGTAGGAACTGGAAGGAAGGGAGTTATGCGGGGGGGGGGGGGAAAGAGGAACAAATGTAATAATCTGAACAATAAAGATTTAATAAAATAAAATAAATTAGTTTCCTAGTGTGAGTGGAGGTGGAAGAGGGTATGGCAGGGATAAATGGTGATGGGGAAAAAATAAAATAAATGAAAAAAATAAAACAAAAATAGTACGGTTTTTCTTAATCTTGTTTGTGAAACAGATTTAAATAAGAGTTTGTTTACTATTTAGTGATTCTTAAAATCTCTGAACTTCCCCCAAAATTTTCTCTAGTGATATCAGCTCCTTCTTCAGTTTTACTTCTTTTGATAAATTAACATAATATGTAGACATTTTTATCAACCAGAAACCTGTTGGATAGGCTCAGGTCATCTCATTTTCCTATTCACCTTTTGGGATCAACCACTTAGCCTGATCCATCCTGTTCACCTTTTTTTTTCCCCAGAGAGAGGAAGGGGGAAGGAGAGAGAGTGAGCTGCCTCCTACATGCCCCTTACTGGGAACTGAGCCTGCATCTGGGGCTTGTGCCTGACCAGGAATCAAACCCATGACCTCCTGGGTTTGGGACAATGCTCAACCAACCGAGCCACACTGGGGAGGCAACCCTGTTTACTCTTTGTCTTTTGACCCTGACTACTAAATTGATCAACTGTTACTTTTCTCAGTTATCATGCTTCTGACATCCTCAACTACTATGGCATTACAAGATCTATTTCTAAGGAAATAGTTTCATAAGACCTTCATGCTTGAATACTTCAACAATGCTTCCTTGTTCTCAAAATAAATTTTGATATATTTACTTTAGCATCCAATAATTTTATGATCTGAATGCCTTTTTGTTTTTCCACTTTATACTTTACACTGATTTGTCCACATGCCTCCTATCCACACACTCGCCCTCCTTCCTGTATTATTTCTTTCTTTATTTTACCTAAACATTAGAAATATCCTCAGTTTACAGCTTTAACTTCAAATAATCTGATAATCTTCTTTGAATCCAGAAGTTTAGACAATAGTCAAAATTTCCATAAGCCTTAGAGTTCCCTGTATATATTTCATTGAGAGATCATGCCACATTTTGCAATTCCTTTTTTTTTTTTCATCAGCACAGGAGTCGTTTTTATTTTTCCCCACTTATTATGCCATGAATTCATAGGGAACAGGTTCCAGCAGCTCAGGCTCCTTCCCATTGGTTCTCACAAAGTGTGCTTCTCTGGGTGGAGCAGGCTGATGCTTCAGTTGAACCCAGGGACCTTTCTCTTTGGCTTCCTATTATTCTGATCACTTTCCTTCACACATTTCAGGAAGCTGTCTCGGCTCTTAGAGTGCTTAATATGCTCAATACGCACATTCATTCTCTTGGCAAGAATCTTGCCCTTACCTTGCTTGTTCACAACAATGCCCGCTGCATGCTGGGTGACCCTGTAGACTCTTCCAGTTTTGCCCTGGTGACATTTGTGGGGCATTCCTTTTTGACACTGCCCATTCCCTTGGTGTCCACAATACCACCTTTCTGGTAGATTCGCATGTATGTGGCCAAAGGAACAACTCCATGTTTTCTAAAAGGCCTAGAGAACATAGAGTGGGTGCCTCTCCCCTTTCCCTTTGTGTTAGTCATTTGGGTGAATTACTGGAAGATAGATGGTGGCTCCGGCCGAAAGAAAGCACATTTTGCAATTCTTGTTTCTCACTTTTCTCCACAAATAGACAACTATACCCTATAGGGTACTAGGCACCTCAGATCCTGGCTTAAACAAGAGTTCATTAAATATTTGTAGAATGAGTCAAAGATAAATTAATGGATTTAACTAATCACTGTCTTCCTCCTTTCTTTCCTGAGTAATTAAATCTCAATAATAAAAACACTTACAATTGAATGCTAAAATGTATGTCCCCCCCAAATAAATAAATTATTTTCTTTCTCTCATTCATAGTCCAACAGTGGTTACTCTGTCAGACGAACTAGCAAGCATATTGGGCAGGCAATGTTGAGAGGCCAACACCAAGAAATATTGCCTTTATTAGCATGTGAATAAAGATAAGAAAATAAAGTACAGGAACATAGAATGGAGCTGTGAGACACAAGTGAAAACAGGTACTTACGTTTATGCTTGAAGAAGAGTCTTAACATTTAATCTAATTGTGGATAATTTTCAGGAATAAGATCACCTATAGTCTTCTAAGAAGTAAGGTCAGTATTTTAAACATGTTCTACACCACTCCTTGTTTTTAATCGTTTTCACAAAATTTTTAAATCATTTTTACAAGATTGATAATTGACAGGGATCACTTTAGTTGGGTGGTGAAAATCAACCACTCTATAAGTAAAGTATCTACAAGGTAGTTAAATCACTTATTTCTAAAAAAAATAAACTAGTAAATGTTTTCTAATAAAATAAATAGCCTTTCCCCTCCTTTCCCACCTCACCCCCAAGCGCCTAGGTCCCTTCTTTTGGCTCTATAACTCATTTCCTTAGCCCATCTCATCTACAAATAAATGTCCTGTTATAGATGGGGAAAAAAATAATCTTGATCCATAGCCAGTTTGGCTCAATGGATAGAGCATCATCCCATGGACTGATGGGTCCTGGGTTCAATTGCAGTCAAGGGCATATACCTCCGTTGAGGC
>NW_005871072.1:2197746-2208643 GCF_000147115.1 Myotis lucifugus
TGATTCTAAGTTATTAATTATGTTAATATACGGTCATCTGTATATTCAACATAACTCAATATTACAGATGAAAAGTGAGAGTGACATTTTTTGTTATTTTTGGATTATAGGTGATCTAGCCAAATCATCTCCCCCTTCTCATTCATCTAAGAATTCTGGTGATGTCTAATTAATATAAAATAAAGTGCATACTTTTAAAGTATACGATTTGATGCACCTTGAGATATGTGTAAAAGTTTAGAACCATGCCCAAATTAAGATAATAAACATTTCCATTACCCTAAAAGTTGTTTCGGGCCCCTTCTGCAGTCATCCTCTCTTCCCTGTTCCATACAACCAACAGTCATTGATCTACTGAATTCAGTATTGATTAGCTTTCATGTTGTAAAATTGTATATAACTTGAATCAGGCAAATTTTTTTTGGCACTACCTCTTTTGCTCTGCATAATTATTTTGAACAACTTCAATGTTGTATGATTCAATTACTTAAATATTCAGATCACTGAATAGTATTTCTTTGTAAGGGTATGCCAAAATTTCTTTATCCATCCTCTTGTTGAGAAACATTTGGGTTGTTTCTATATGTAGCTATTAGAAACAAATATTTGCTTTCAAGTCCTATTTTGCCATATACTTTCATTTCTTTTGACTACACAGCAATAATGGAATATAATGTGTTTTTAACTATTGTGAAACTGTCAAAACATTTTCAAAAGTTATTGAAAATTTTTATTTCTAGCGATGATATAAGAGAAATCAAGTTGTTCCACATAATTGTCAATGCCTAATATAGTTAGTTGTTTGGGGTTTTTTGTTTGTTTGTTTTTTGTTTTTCAATTTAGACATTCTATTGTGAATGTAGTTATTTGAAAAAGTTACTGGGATTGTGTTTTTATTCAGGTATGCTGAGGTCAAGAGATCTGGAGATGACTCTAATTAAAAAATAGTTCATTCCTCACAGTTCCCAGGACTAGGAAGTACATCATGCTAGACACAGCCACACCAGGAAGCACCTGGGTCAGTCATGAAGTAAAAGGAATAAGGGTAAAACATGAGCAAAATCTTTATTGTTATTTTCATGGGAAGGAATGCATGAGGCATGGTAAGCAGCTAAACGGGTTTTAGGATTGGATAGTTTGAATAATTTCAGCAGGGTCTGAGGTATAGTGATTTTCTCTAGTTGTCTGGTACCTGGCCCTGGCGGTAGGCCAGGAATATACTAGTGTCCTAAAATGCAGAATACTGATAAAAGGAAGTGGGTGGGATATAGACTCTGGATTAGTTGATTTTCATATCAAAGTGTGTTTACAGACAACCTGTTCTCTATCTCTACGACTTAGCTATACCTGGGACGTACTTTGCATTCTGCCCAGATCTGTAAGATGCAAAGATGTCAAAGCATCATAAAATATAAGAAAAAAATTAAAATATGATTTTTATATGTCAATGTACTTTATTCTCTCCCCAAAATACTGGAGTCTTAATTCTTTTACATTATTTTGTTTATCTTTATGTTAAACCAGACTGATTTGATTAGTGTACATTTGTAGCAAATCAGGTAGTGTAAGTCCTCCTTCTTTGTTCTTATTTTTCAAAGATGTCTTTCCAAGATCCTTTATATTTGCATGTAAATTTTAGAATCAATTTATAAACTTCTACATAAAAGGCTGTAGGTATGTAATAAGGATTGCCTTAAGTCTATTGAAAAATTAGGGGAAAATTGATAACAATAATGAATTTTCTGATGCACAAACATGGTATATCTGTCTATTTAGGTCTTCATTTTCTCTGACTAATTTTTTATAGTTTTTATTTTGCAGATCATTTACATACTTTATAAGCTCCTGCATATTACATACTTTGTTATTATAAAATGCATTTTTTTTTTACTTAACCCTCACCCAAGAATATGTTGTTGTTTTTTATTGATATTAGAGAGAGAAGAAGGAAGAGAGAAAACAAACATTGATGTGAGAAAGAAACATTGATTGATTGCCTCCTGCAACCTTTTGGTGTGCAAAATAATGCTCAACCAACTGAGCCACCTGGCCAGGGCCATTGTTTTTAACTTAAATGGGTGAATGTCAATGTAATTCAATGATAATACAATTATTGTATGTATATTGATCATATATCATGCAACATTGCTAAACTTCCTTATTATAATGTATAACTATTATTTTGTAAATTTGCTACATAATATTGTATTGAATAAAGACAGTTTGCTGCTTTTCTAATGTACTTTTTAAAACAATAGTACTTCTCTAGACATTTCTTTGGCTAATATCTAAAGTTGAATATGACTAATGAGAGCTGATATATTTGCTTTCTTCATTATTTTAAGAGGGAAAAAAGATTACTCTTTCACCAAACTTATAACATCATTGTTATATTCTTTTTAGATGTTCTTTATCTGTTTCCTAATTTCTCTTCTAATTTTAGTATGCTGAGAGTTTTCAGCATGATTTGAAGTAGAATTTTGACATAATTTTCTGTGTCTATGGAGGTTATTATTTGTAGATTTCTGTTAACATATGAATTACTTTGATTGGTTTTCAAATGATAAGAGAACTTACCTCTTCAGGCTAAATTTTAACATGTCATTATTATTCTGACACTGTTAGAATTGATTTTCTAAAATTGTATTAGGGAACGTTGCATACATTTTCCATTTGTAGGTGAATCCGTACTTTATTTGTAATATCATTTAGAATTTTTGCTACATGATAGTGCTGGCATCAAAGAATAATTTGAAAAAAATATCCATACATCTTCAATTTTCTGGAAATGTTTGATTAGAATTGCTGTGGTTTCTTTTTTTAAAGTCTCTGGCACACCTGAAACATGTATGTTCATGTTGACCAATGTCAGCCCAATTGATCTAATATATATAAAATGATTTAAAATAAAAATAAAAATGAATAAAGTCTGTGAATTTTCTTTTTGAAAATTTTAAAACTATATATTAAACTTCTTTAACATGTATAGGATGATTCAGGTTATCTAATTCTTTTTTTCTTGAATAAGCTATTAAGAGTCTGTGTTCTAGAAATTGGTCCATTTCATGTGAATTGTCACATTTATAAAATTTTATAATATGTAGTTTTTTCCTTAAATGCCTCTAGGATATCTAGTGATATTCCTTTTTTCATTGATATTGATTATTTGTATCTTATTTTTAGTTATAATCAGTGAACTAGAGATTAAATAACTTTATTCATCTCAAACAAACAGGTTTTTGTCCTGTGTGGGCAGTGTTGAGTGCTGACCCATGAGCCAGAAGGTCATGGTTTGATTCCTGGTGGGGGCACATGCCCAGGTTTTGGGCTTGATCCCTAGTGCAGGGCATGAAGGAGGCAGCTGATCAATGATTCTCTCTCATCATTGATGTGTCTATCTCTTTCCCTCTCTCTTCCCCTCTGAAATAAATAAAATATATTTTAAAATCAATAAAAGCATTTAAAATTTTTTAAAACTCACACAAGTATATAATGCACATCTTTATGTCAGTCACTTTAAAAATGTAGAGGCAGTAGATTATAATTAGAAGAAAGACATGTGTTGAGAGTTTAGTTAAATTACTTCATAATATGGCTGCCTTTACATCCTTTTTGTGTGGCTAAGTGGCCTTCAGGGGCCTGAAACTGACACTAGATACTCTCTCAAATGCATGTCCTAGATAATGGCCAGAAGAATCACAAATAAGTGTAAGTTCCTTTTATGACTTCCCTAACTCCCCTGGTGATAAACCTTCATTCCTCCTATCCAGCTTCTTCCCCTTGCACATCCTCTATAATAAAAGCCTAATATGCAAATTGTCCCCTCGGGCTGCCGTTCGACTGGGAGTTCGACCAGGAGACCAGGAGTTCACCCACTCGCTAGGACTGACCACCAGGGGGAAGCACGGGGCAATGTGATTCTGGCAATGGGCAGCAGTGGAGGCACTGCCAGCCCTGATGGGCCCTGATGAGAGTGGACCACAGAGGGATGATGGAGCAGGTGAGCAGGTGGCGCCAGGCCAAGGCAGGTGTGAGCAGGGGCCCAGTCGCCCTGCTGATCACCCACAGACAGCAACCAGTGGCAGCAGCAGGGGGCGGGGCTGCTGCCTGACTCCCAGGTGCTGAAGGAGCTAGGTGGGGGGCCCAGCCCCAATTGATCACTCCATAGGAGGAATGTTGAAGCAGGTGAGGGGGTGGCGCCAGGCCAAGGCGCGGTGCCAGGCGAGGCTGAGGGGCTGCAAGGCTGGGGGCGTGAGTGGGGGCTGCACGGCTGAGGGCATGATCTGGGGCCCCATCTCCATAGGCCAACCAAAAGGACCCCATCTGTGCACGAATTCATGCACCAGGCTTCTAGTACCTTAGATAAGATCCCCTGGCACCTTACCAAATCCCAGCTTTTTTTGGTTTGAATCGACCAATCTGAACCTAGTTTAGGAATCCCAAAAGCACTCTGTCCAAGGACCCTAAAAAAGGCAAGTGCCCCAGGTCCTGCTGCTGGCACTCTATCTGCACCTGTGGGCCCTCAAGGTGTGTGTGCTGTGTACCTCCTCCAGGTCCTGTAATATACTTCTCAACTTCACCTTCCCTTGCAGTCTATGTTGAACCATGGCTCACCATCTGACACCCCACTCTGGACTCTACTTACAAATGCAAAATTAACAATATCACAACAACATGGAAACCATAAAATTGGATCAAAAAGAAATAGAAAATGTGAATATCATTCACCAACAAACTTACGTTTTTTCATTTGTTAGAGCATGTTAAATCTCTATTTCATTCTAGAAAATAGTAACAGAGCGAAGATGTCCACTTCATTTAATGGTTGTTTGGTACCAAAATGGGTAATGTCTTTTGAAGAAATTAATAGTATAAGTCAGGGTCATTTATAAAAGTCAATAAAAATAAGGAAATAAATACATACATACATACATACTTATGTACAAAACAAGGCTAAATAGGTTGTATCCTAGGAAAGAACAATAGCTTGATGCCAGAAAAACTATCAATGTAATCAAAGACTTCATTATTGCCAAGTAAGTATTGTCTTTGATTAAGGAGCATAATTAGAAGAGACAGTCCAAGTAAATCTTCATGATTGGTGCCACTCTTTCAAATTATTATTGTCCTGTACTTACTCTTGTTTTCATATAAGAAATCAATATTTATACTATAAAGTAATATTTCCCAAGAATTCTTCAGCAAATAATTTCACTATATAGTACCTGTGGAGATTATACCATGAGATATTATTTGGTTCAAGGAGAAGGATAAATATGCTTATTTTAGATATCTTGGAAAACCCAGGGCACTCCTCCAAGATATCTTAAATCTAAATATAGGAAGAGTTTTTGCGTTTATAAATTGCCTGCTTCAGCCCTAAAATGGAAAGGAAGAGCTGAAGATTCAAAGCCCATCAGTCTCTGAGGAACCCCCTCTTTGTTTATTTAAAGAATGATGACGTGTTCGTCAGGTGTTTTAATACAAAAAATAGACATAACATTTTCTTTTCATGGAAACTGGTAATGACTAATTTATATTAAGTAGTATGACCTGCAAAGCAAATGAGTAAATACATATTTTGAGTGCATAAGCTGATCAATTTGGTCAGTTAGAATTCTATAGTAAAACAGTAAGAGAGTAACGGAGGGCAGTTAATGTCTAGATGCCACAGGGAATCAAGAAGTGTGACTTCTAGTACTGATTGATATCAAATTGACATTTGCAGATACGTTGCAAAGTCTGGTCAGGATGTCAAAATACCCAATTTCCCTCTTACTCTGTTAGATTTTTAAAAATATGTTTACTTATTTCAGAGAGAGGAAGGGAGTGGGATAGAGATACAGAAACATCAATGATGAGAGAATCATCAATCCATTGCCCCCTGCAAGCCCCCTACTGGGAATTGAGCCCGAAACCTGGGCATCAAACTGTGGCATCCTGGTTCATGGTTGATGCTCAACCACTGAGCCACATAGGCTGGGCCTCTATTAGATTTTAATACATTTCAATAAAAGCATCAAATAACTTTCTGAATGTTTGATATTGTTCTGGGATATTATTTTATTCATGCAGATTTATATATCTAAATCACTTATTTTTATAATCTTTGCTTCGCTCTGCTTGGTGAGTCCTATATGTCTTCTTTCTAATAGTTACTTTTATTAAATTTCATTCATTATGCTCATAATATACTAGGTTACTTTTGTTTTCAACCATATCTGCATATACTGTCAGATTACTAACCCCCACCCTACCCCTCTAAAAAAAAGCAACAAAAAAAACCTTAACGTTTTTAGCTACTTTAACAAATCTTTTCATGTATTAGGCAAGTTTTGGCAAAAAAAAAATCTATCTGCTATGCTTGCAGAAGCAACAATGTGTCAAAATGATTCAATAACATTTCTGCACTATTTGACATCTAATAGAAAGGAAAAAGAGAAAGATAATAATTTTATGTATCAAATTAGAACTATCATGCTGAAACTTGAAAAATAATTGCTGAGAACATCCCGTTCAATAACATTTTTTGATTCAATGGTTTAAATTGAACTCTCTTTCTTGGGTGAGCAGAACCTTCTCAGACTAAACAATTACATTTAGTTTAGTATGAAAATCACATATTCAATTAATTGGATTTGTTTTTACCTTCTTAAAGATACTTATAAGATTTGACAAACATTAATTTTACATGTCAACAATACTTTAATCACATACATTTCATATATAAACTGGGAAAATTAAAAGTGATTATTGATTGCTCTTTTCTATTTAATTCTTTAAAATATAATGGGATTCTGTGATTTTCTTTAACACTCACATATGCCTTTGAAAATAGGCTGAAATTTCCTAAAATAACTTTCAAATTATTTCTGCCCTAATGTAATTGCTCCTGTAAACATAATGCCCAACTTGTTTATTGATCACAATTATAATGTGTTTCTTATACTCCTTCACTGGTGACTACCATTCATTGGTACATTAACTTGCATCATTTAAAACTCATTTTCTTTTCTCTTAACTCTATACTAATGAAATCTTACAAAGTTATGAGTTCTCCTTTAATATTCTTTCTTACCAAACATGATTACTGATATCGCCTAGTAGATAAGGGCATGGACTTTGGGATTATTAGTCAAATCTAGGTTTGTATTTAAATGTTACCATTTTTAAATTTGGGAAATTGTATAATTTAAATTTAATTAAATTTCACAGGAACCAATCACCTCATTTGAAAAATGGTAATTAGGAGTATATCAAGCAACATTTTAAGTATTGTATGTGTAGTGTATGAAAGTTACTTATACAGTTATGACCATAGTGAGTTTAATTACCTTCTGGCTGATGTTCAAAGCCATTATTAGTATTTGCGATTTGACCGTCTGAGTAATATGATAGCTCCTGAATATTTTTAATGAACCATGAGTTAAAATTATTTATGTATGTTATCTATTTTTTCTTGTTACTTTTCCTTTCTTTTTCTGTCATTCAAATTTCTTGCACAGTTATCAAGGTAAGCTGTTTATTCATATTGGTATAATAAAACAAAACAAAGTTTATCAAATAGTTTACAAAATGGAAAACACATTGTAAACTCCTGTCAATGTAAACTTCTTCTCATTTCCCCGTCTATTCCCAGATGCCCACCTTAGGTGTTTCGGTACCTGGGTCTCTTAGGTGTGTATCTGTGTTGAGCAGGGATTTCTTTGTTAAATTACAGATGGTTAACTTGTTGAAACGTCAGGGGGAGAGGAAAAGGTGAGCCCTTGTGCTGTCATTCCTCTGACAGCACCCCCATCCTCAATTTTTAAAATAAAACTAATATATTACATATAACCTATATGTAAATGGGATCTTGTAAATGGGAGCCTTTGTGAGAGAAAAAAATAAGGATAAAGAGTATGTTTGAAAATAGCAGGCCACATTGGTTTTATCATAATGTCTGCAAATGATACCAACTAAACAGTTAACAAACATAGAAAAAATATTTATTAGAGTCATTCTATAGCATTCAAGAAAATGTTATTCAACAAGAGACAATAATTCTTTGGTAATTATGCCCACATTTGGTTAAATATACCAAAGTAAGAGTATGAATAACCATAAGCAAGTAATATAGATGTTTAACTTACTTGTGGACAAAATTAATATTGGGTTATTATAATAGTTTCTGTAAAAATGCAGAAAATATTAGTTAACAGGAGAAAGTTTTGTTCCTCAACTCTGCTTCTTACTAAACATATTAACTAGGAATATATCCACATTCATTAAATTCAGTTAAATATATGTTTATTTTGGAGTAATAACATACTCTGTTTTTTAGAAAAAGTATTTGTTAAATCCAATGTGAATTTAGGTTTATAAATAAACTTGATGACTTTTTAATCCATTTTTTATTATTCAACCAACCAAAAAAATAAAAGAAGGGAAAATAATAGAGTCAGCTGGTCATTTCAGATTGGCTTACAGCTCATTTAGACTTGGGAGAAAAGTGAATAATTAAATAATCATTCTAAAGTACCCAATTTATTCATTCAGTCTTAAAATGATTTATATCAGTAATGGGTAACTAGATGAATTGAAGACATATTGGAAGTGAAGAGAGGGACTGAATTTTTTTTTTTAATATATTTGTATTGATCTCAGAGAGGAAGAGAGAGGGAGATAGAAACATCAGTCATGAGAGAGAATCATTGATTGGCTGCCTCTTGCACACCCCACACTGAAGCTCAAGTCCTCAACTGGCATGTGCCCTGACCGGGAACTGAACCAAGACCTCCTGGGTCATAGGTCAATGCTCAACCACTGAGCCACACTGACAGGCCAAGGAACTGAATATTCAAACACATTTTTAACAATATGTAGTGAGTATGAGACAGTGGAAGAGGTTATTATATAACTTCATCAAAATATTCGATTTTGAAGGAACGATATCATAAATTGTAAAATATTTTGGCACTTAAATAATCTTCACTTGATCTTAGCCAAAAGGCTGAGAAGTGATGGCACTTAACTAATCTGATATACAGACAGCATTTACTAACAGACATATCCCATATTGACTTTGAAATAATTATGTATGATCATCATAATACTGACTGCTACATAATGCTGTCAGGCACAGTATGACACTGAACAACAAAAATGACAATCACAATAATTAGAATTCAGAATTATATATCAAAAATAGAATTACAATCCAGCCACTGTGGCTCAGTGATTGAGTGTCAACCTATGAACCAAGAGGTCATGGTACAATTCCCAGTCAGGGCACATGCCCAGGGATTTGCGGGCTCCATGCCCAGTGTGTGGTGTAAAGGAGGCAGCCAATCAGTGGTTCTCTCTCTTCATTGATGTTTCTATCTCTCTCTCCCTCTCCCTTCCTTTCTGAAATCAGTAAAAATGTATTTTTAAAAAATAGAATTAAAAGATTTTTAAATTTTTTTTTAAATAAAAATGAAATAGAATTGCACAGGGTTTTAGTTTCCTTATATATACCTCTCTTTAGTTTCAAAAGAATTGGATTATCAAATTAAACTTACATGCATCAGAGATTTTACTAGTCTCAAGCTTTGTTAATTATTTAGAAGTACAAATAACTGCAAGCCACAGGTGCAAAGGGAGAGAAATTAAACTGTAAATTCAGCTCTCCTGGTCCATTAGTGTATTAGAATTCACTCTGACTCTGATTAAGATATGAGATTCCCATTGGTGAGAAATGTCACTTTTCCATTATTAAGTACTAGAGGCCCAGTGCACGAAATTCATGCACAGGTAGGGTCCGTAGGCCTGGCCGGCGATCAGGGCCTATCAGGGCCTTCCGGCTGTTGGCCGGGGCATTTTTTCATTACGCACCAACCCCTGGTGGTCAGCACACTTCATAGCAAGCAATAGAACTCCCAGTCTCCCAGTCCCGTGGGGACACTTTGCACATTAGCCTTTTATATATATACTAGAGGCCCGGTGCACAAAAATTTGTGCACTCAGGGGGGAGAGGGGGTCCCTCAGCCCAGCCTGTGACCTCTCACAGTCTGGGACCCCTCGGGAGATAATGACCTGCTGGCTTAGGCCTGCTCCCGGGTGGCAGAGGGCAGGCCCAATCCCTAGGTGCAGCCCCTGGTTGGCTCAGAGCAGGGCCGATTGGGGGATTTGGGCGCCCCCCCCTTTCATGCACAGAGCAGGGCAGATCGGGAGGTTGAGATTCCCCCCCTAGTCACGCTCAGGGTAGGGCCAATTGGGGGGTTGGGGCCCCTCCCCCTCACACTCAAGGCAGGGTCGATGGGGAGGTTGTGGCCCCCCCCCCTTTCATGCACAGAGCAGGGCCCATCAGGGGGGTTGGGGCTCCGTACCCTGTCACACACAGAGCAGGGCCGATCAGGGGATTGAGGAGCTCCCCCCTGTCACGCACAGAGTAGGGCCAATAGGGGAGTTGGGCACCGCCCCCTGTCACACACAGAGCAGGGCTGATCAGGGGGGTTGGGGCGCCTTCCCCTGTCACGAACAGAGCAGGGTGGATAGGGAGGTTGTGGCCCCGTCCCCTGTCACACACAGAGCTGCAGGGCAATCAGGGGGCTTGGTCGCTGCCCCTTGTCACGCTGATCCCGGTGCCGGGAGGCCTCGCGGCTCCGCTGATTCCGGTGCTTGGAGGCATATTACCCTTTTACTATATAGGATAGAGGCCTGGTGCACAGGTGGGGGCCAGCTGGTTTGCCCTGAAGGGTATCCTGGATCAGGGTAGGGATCCCGCTTGGGTGCCTGGCCAGCCTGGGTGAGGGGCTGATGGCTGTTTGCAGCTGGTCACACCCCCTTCAGGGGTGGGGGCCCCCACTGGGGTGGCTGGCCAGTCTGGCTGAGGGGCTGAGGGCCGTTTCCAGGCTGGCGGGAGACTGAAGCTCCC
>NW_005871072.1:2208743-2221498 GCF_000147115.1 Myotis lucifugus
CCGGCAAAGGCAGGCGGGGAACCCTGGCTTCCTCCATCACTGAAGCAAGCAAGCCTCCTGTTCGCTTCAGTGCATGGCTGCCGGCCGCCATCTTGGTTGGCAGTTAATTTGCATAACTCACTGATTAGCCAATGGGAAGGGTAGCAGATGTACAGCTAATTACCATGTTTCTCTTTTATTAGATAGGATATACACACACACACTAGTGACCCAGTGCATGAAATTCGTGCATGGGGTGGGGAGGGGTGGTCCCTCAGCTTGGCCTGCACCCTCTCCAATATAGGATCCCTCTCACAATCCAGAACCACTGGCTCCTAAGCTCTCACCTGCCTGCCTGCCACTCCTAACTGCTCCCCTGCCAGTCTGATGGCCCTAACTGCTCTCTCCTCCTTGTCTGATCCCCCTAACTGCCTATCTTCACTCCCATCCTGGCCTAAACCCCCTAACTGCCTATCTTCACTCCCATCCTGGCCTAAACCCCCTAACTGCCTATGTGCTCTCACTTCCTCTCCAAGCCTTCAGACCCCAGTGCAGGAGTGCTGAGAGCTCTCTGCCTAGGCCATGGCCCCATCCTGACACACCCCCTCTGGGCCAGGCAGTGGTACAGTCTTGCACGCACTTCCACATGGGGTGCCGCCTCGGCCCATCCACCCCCCTCCTGGCTGGGCAGCGCTGCAGGCCTATGTACACTTCTGCTGGGGGGCCACACCAGACAGCAGCCTCATGTCCTGGTGGTGCAAGTCCCCACCCCCCAGCTCCTGTGCTTGTGCACCTTTGACTGGTTGTGACTTGGACATTGTTAGGACCAATTAGCATATTCCCTCTTTATTTTATAGGACTAGAGGCCTGGTACATGAAATTCATGCACTGGGTGGGGTGGTCCCTCAGCCCAGCCTGCTCCCTCTCACAGTCTGGGAGCCATCAGGGGATGCCCAACTGATGGCTTAGGGGAGCGGGGAGTGGGCCTAAGCCACAGTCTGGCCTCCCTCTGTGGGAGGTGACCAGCAGACCCATTGGGATGGCACAGGCAGCCAGCCACCAGCCCTGCCCCCAATTGCACCACAGCCACTGATGGCCTCCCTCTGTGGGAGGCAACCCCAGCAGGCCTATCTGGGGACGGTGCTGGGCAGCCCTGCACTAAATCAACCTGCCACTGCTGCCGCCAGTGGCCTCCCTCTGCAGGAGGCCACCAGGTGGGCAATCAGGGGATGGCACCAGCCCCAATCGCCCTGCTGCTGCTGGTTGCCACCGCCCCCCCCCCCTTCTGCCTGCTGGCATGCGCCTTGGCTGGCCTGGGGACACCTGCTTGCTGGCCCCACCCCCCACTGACTGGTTGTTCCGCCGGTCGATTTGCACAGTACACTTTTATTATATAGGAAATTTCCTTCTGCCCCTCCCCCCACATAGTTCTCTCTCTCTCTCTAGTTTTAAGCTCTCCTACATGGAAACACTTGACAGTCATCTTATGTAGAGTTTAAATTCTGATGCGGAAGAGCATGGCACTCCACCTCACTGACTAACATTCACAATGCCCAGAACAGTGCAGTTCAGTAAGGAGCATCTTCCAACACCAAAGCAGAGACAAATGTATGTGACTCAGGCTTATGTTTTTATGTAAAAAAGTTTCTCCTCATCAAAAAGTTCTGTCAGTTTGAATAATTATAATCTAAATCCTGTCTTTTTAAATTTTTACCTTTCCCAATATGGGACGATCATTACTGAATATTGGTTATTATGGGCCATTTGGTTAAATATGCTAAAATAAAATCTGGGACACGTGTATTTGTAGAATATACTCTCTGTTAGATGTAATTTTGTGCATATTCATGAAAGCATTAATAAAAATTAATCCAATTTTTCTATAGGCAGAGCTCCAAAGCAACTCCTACATTTGTCAAAAATCACAAGACATGTATGACATGCTCTGCTCTCTTATAAATTTCCCTTGTCCTGTTTGTCTTATTACCTCCTTTACCTCTCCTCTCTCATGAATTTCTGGCATTTGGTCAATACCATTTGGAAATAACTGCTGCTGCTGCTGAATTTCATTTAGAGAAAGTGACAACACACATCTGTGACTCTGACATTTAACCCACTAAATATAAAAGTAAAAAAGCATATTAACAAATGCCATCACCAACCTAGGAAGCAAGAGAAGATTGGGTTAGGGTATATTGAGACTATTTGACAACAAATGTACTATTATATGCCTGCAAATACTGAGGCCCTACAGGAAATTATACTTTGTTCATATGCTAATTTAATCACATTATGGCACTAATGATAAACTCTGTAAGTCTTTCATGAATTTGTTAATTTTGGTTTCTTCAGGGAGCCATGCCTTATAAATTATTTCATTCTAAATTTTTTTTTGTTTTTTTTTGTGTGGTGTTTTTATTTTAACAGAAGCAATCCTAGGCCAATGAGGTAGAATATGCTGGGATCAAAAATTCCATAGGCTAGAATCCTCCCTCTAGGAAATGCTATTATCTTATTTGCCAGAAATTTCGTCCTTTTTATGTTTTCAAGGAGATTGACTAAGCTACCTTCTCTTTATTCCAGAAGTTATTCCTAATAAAGGGTGGGGTTAGAAGGCTCTTTAACCATTTCCCACTCCCTGTATAATACTAGTACTATAAAAGCTGGGATATTGGGAGTGTGTATAAATCAGTATTCTCCAAAGAAAAAGAACAGAACCGATGAGTTGAAGGTCCTTAACTGCAAAAATTGAATCTTCTAGAGAAAAACTTCTGCTTCAAAACTGTAATTCACTGCTACCCAAGTCCCAGCCTGCAGGCCTGCCCTACAGATTTAAAACATACCAACTCCTACGTTTACATGAGCCATTCCTTAAAATAAATCTCTTCTCCAGGAACATCAGTTTTTCCTCTTAAGGTCTTTTAACTAATTGGATGTGCCCCACTCACATTTTCAAAGGCAATCTTATTTAAAGTCAACTGATTGTAGATGTTAAGCACACACACAAAACACCTTCACGGTAAATCTTAGATTAGTGTTTGGTTAAATAACTGGGTACAATCGCCTAGCTAAATGGACACATAAAACCTACCATCATGGGGTGTGGGCTCTTTACTAATGCAATAGACTATTGTTTGTGCTTGATTCTAAATTCACAAATCTCACTTGATGAAGAATTTCTTTTGGCAAGCCTGATTTTCTGAAATGATTGGTTAGAAAATATTCTGTTCACTCTGTTCAGGTTCAATCAATTGCCATCTGGAAACTCATATTCTACTAGTGTCCAAGAGATGTTTCTCAAAAAATATTGTCTATTTTGTCGAGCTTTGCTCTATCTGGCATATTGCATTTTCCAAAGATGGGCATCATAATGCCTCCCATCTCACATATTTTCTATAATGTGTTCATAATGTGACAGTTTTCCCACTGAGAATAATTTAGAGAAAAAGGCTATTATATAATTTTATCAAAATATTGCCTTTGAAATAGATGGTGTATCTTGATATAAGATATTTGGCATTTAAATAATCCAGTTCATTTTGTGAGTTAGGGTTTTCTGTTTATGTTGTTATATTTATATATTTCATTGTTCTTAAAGTACCTAATCTAAAATTTTCTTTTTTTTAATCACCATAAATTGGCAGTGTTTATTGAAAATCTGCTAACTACAACTAGAGCTAGGTACTACAACTTCAGAAAATATAAATCATGCTGACCCCCTCAACAAGTAATCTGTCATGTATTAATTAGAAATAAATAGAAAAAAAGAAATTCAAAAATTTTATAATAAACAGTTTTATATAAAAAAAAAGTCCCTAAGAATAGTCAGTCATTATTACTGGAATCTTCATCTAAAATAGTTCTTTGTGGTCTAGATGCTAATATGAGAGGAGGCTTTAACAGCAGAATTAAATTACCCAGTATATGGTTAATGTCCGTTTGAGAATACATTTTCATTTTGACTTGTGGTCTCAACACGTGCAGTAAAATTTTCAATATACTTTTCTAACTTAACGAGCTCTCTTCTAAATGACACCACCTCTAAACTATACTGTACTGGCTGTTGTCTGGGAAAACACATCTGTTTTTTTACTTTTACCACTCCATGTGACTATGAAACCCCTCTGAGCTTTTGGTGCAAGGTGACACGCATCAAGAAGAGCAGACAAACACCTCGAGGGAAGAAGATTCCAGAATGCTTTTTTTCCCTCAATGTTTTTTACTGTCGTCCATAGGATTTTGTTTTCCCCTGTATTTCATGGTTTTTTTTTTTCTATTTGATTTTATTACTGCCTTACATCAAACTGCTGTATTATAGACAAAAGCAGAATTTCTTCTCTTTAATGTCAGACATCATTCCCTGAAACTTAATGATGTGTCATTATCTGGCTACATATACAACAAAAGCATTATAAAGATGAATGAAACTTTTGCATATATGTTATCAGTGGCTTTGTTACACAGCTTTTTAATTGTCCCCAAACACATCCTAGTTAATGTCTTTTTCCATAAGGCATTTAGCTATTTTCAAGTAGGGAATCCTAAATCTTAGTCTAGTATAAACACCTGGCTGCCTTGTTCTGGATTGTGAAAAGAAAAATGGGACTGAGATCTCATTCTTTACCTAATCTCCCATTTACCTTTCACCACATAACTCCCTTTTTATTTTTTTTTAATATATTTTTATTGATTTCAGAGAGGAAGGGAGAAAAAGAAATATCAATGAGAGAGAATCATTGACCGGCTACCTCCTACACGCCCCACACGGAGGATCAAGCCTGCAACCCAGGCATGTGCCCCAAACTGGGAATCAAACCATGACCTCTTGCTTCCTAGGTCGATGCTCAACCACTGAGCTATGCTAACCAGGCTTTATTTTATTTTATATAAAACTAAAGGCCCAATGCAGGAAATTCATGCAAGGGGCTCGGCCCTGGCAGCCTTGGTGACTTGCCTCGGCCCTCACAGCCCTGGCTTCATCCAGAAGGTCGTCCAGAAGGTCGTTTGGCTATCCAGTCTAATTAGCATATTATGCTTTTGTTATAATAGATAAACCTCCAAAATTATGCTAGGTTTGCATATTTTCACTTGGCTTCCTGGTTTGAGGAGGGCATTTAAGATTCTAACTGATACTTAAAATAATAATAATAATAATAATAATAATAATGTGCCTGGGTTCACTCAAAATTTGAATTCAACCTTTATAACTTAAGGACTTGGTACCTCCAATATCTGACCACTGTTGGCAGGGTGGAGGAAAAAGGAATGTCAAGCAGTCTCATTTCCTATGGCTCCACACTTCTTGTCAGCTTAGATTACATCTTCCTCTTATGTCAGATAAACTTACGTATCTACTTTCTAGCTTTAAAATTCTCATGGCACATCTTCTGCTATCTTTTACACACTTTTGTGAGTTCTTGACCTTTTATTTCAATTGGTAATACGTTTCTATGATGGAAAGGATTAATGCCTATATCTAATCCACCATAATTAATTGTCTGCATCAGGCTTACCCAACTTTTAAATTCAAAAGCCAGTGTGGCTCAATAGTTGAGCATCGACCTGTGAACCAGTAGCTCACAGTTTGATTCCCAGTCAGGGCACATTCCCAGATTGTGAGCTCAATCCCCAGTGTGAGGCATGCAGGATACAGCTCATCAATGATTCTCTCTCATCATTGATGTTTCTATCTCTCTTCCCCTTTCCCTTCCTCTCTGAAATCAATAAAATATATATATTTTTAAATGACAAAAAAAAACCACTAAAACATTTATTTTCAGTTATACAGGCAATACTTGTGGCATGGATTATTTATAACTAAATCTATTGAAAATATGAATCAGTTCAGTTGGCGTGGCTCAGTGGTTGAGTGTTGACCTATGAACCAGGAGGTCACAGTTTGATTGCCAGTTCAGGGCACATGACCAGGTTGCAGGCTTGATCCCTATTGTGGGGCATGCAGGAGGCTACTAATCAATGATTCTCTCTCATCATTGATGTTTCTTTCTCTCCTTCTCCCTTCCTCTCTGAAATCAATAAAAGTATATTTTTTAAAAAAAGAAAATATGAATCAAAACTATTTCAGAGACACAGAAAATGTGCATCAAAGTAAAACACTCAGTTTTGTGAAGGTGGTATGCTCTGTGTTTTTGTTAGATTCTGTATTTGGCATCCATTAATTAGAGGGCCAAACTAACAGCCAAAGTTGTTTACATTTCCCATTATCCAAAACCCATAATCTGAACCTCCTCTTATCTTACCCTCATGTACCAAGCCAATGTGCATCCTGTGCTAAGTTCAATTAGGGCCAATTATAAGAAAACTAGAGACTACTCCTATAACCCAGAGGCAGCCTACATTATTCAAACTATCCAATCCCAAGCATTTTTCCTGCCCAGCCTTGCCTTCCCAGAAAAAACCTAAATAAAACTTCTGGCCTACATTTCTCCTCACTCCTTCCTATTCCCTAACCAAATCTGGGGCTTCCCCAGATTCTCTCTCATCATTGATGTTTCTCCCTCTCTCTCCCTCTCTTTCTCTCTGAAATCAATAAAAAAATATCTTTTTAAAAAGTATATTTAATATCTATAATAATAAAAGCATAATATGCTAATTAGACTGGACAGCCAAACGACCTTCTGGACGTCCTTCCGGACAAAGCTGGGGCTGTGCCGAGGCAAGCCGCCATGGCTGCGAGGGCCAAGCCCCTGGCACGATTTTCGTGCATCGGGCCTCTAGTGTTAATATAAGAAATATTCAAACCTGTAAAGAATTTTTATGAGTGGATTTGAGCCAAACTATTGACAATTGCCAGGAAGCAGAATCTCATTGTATTGAGATAGTGCTCTGGAGAATGGCAGTTTTTCACCTTGTTTTATATATTGCAAACAAAGGAGAAGACGTAAGTGGGTTACATGAACTCCACTGGTGATATATTAGGGAGGTAGGAGAAAGCAAAGAGGGGAGATCTCTGGGATTGGGTAAAAAGCAAAATGATAGACACATATGTCTTTACATAGGTGGGTATAAGATAATTAACACGTCAACAATTAACAAGATAGCAATAACAATGAGAGAATCTGTGGTCTGCACCCTAGTGCCATTTTTGTTCCCTGAGGGAAAAGGGGAAGTTACAAGTTACCCTGACATTCCATAGGTATGTTATCTTAGATGCAAAAAGTCAATAGGCTCAGTAAAAATCAAATTTGATCTTTCTCAAGGAAGATACTGGCCTAGGACATGACTACCCACTATAAACTGCTTTTGAATTAAAAGGTTTTAATTTCAGACCACTCTTTGTGTTTACTTCAGGTCTCTGAGTTGCAAGGCTACCACGCAGGCCTTCCCTGAGTTAGTCAGGTTAGCATGTGGCCCCTTATCATCTACACATCCCCCTTTTGGTCATAAATCAATCCAAAGGATGCACTGATGACCAATCTTTTGGTTAAATAATGGAGTCCCATGGTGCTAGGAAGATTCATTCCTAGGAAGTCTCAGTGTCAGCATCTGTCTTGCTGAACAGGGTGGACCACTGGGGATGGGGCAAGACCATAACCTTAGATGCCATTTAAAGTTGAATTATGATTATTCAAAATAAACGGCAGGTAAATGGGAGGCATTCAGATCCTATATGTCCTTGTTAAAAAGTATTCTGGATCATTTCTTATTTTTGACCCACCATCACATGAGTCTTTTTGCTCTTTGTCTTAAGTTGTTTTTTTGTTTTTTTCTGCATCTAGTATAACATTTATATACCAGGAACAAAAGCAACAATATTAAACCAGTTACACCTATTAGAAACAGAAAATTTCTAATACTAGATAAAGGATCTAAAGAGAGAGGCAAGTGCTGATCAACAGCTGCCACAGAGGCTACAGATTAGACCCTGCTTCTCTCTTCAGGCCTCTCTCCGGGCCTGATTTGCAGCCCCCTCAGCAGTCAGTGCTGGGTCGCCACAGCAACCCAGTGGCTGACTGCAGGACTGACTTCCGGTTGGCTGAGCCTCCAGTCGTGACGGACCCAGGGTTTTTATATACTATTATTATTATTATTATTATTATTATTATTATTATTGATTTTAGAGAGGAAGGGAGAGAGAGAGATAGAGATATCAATGATGAGAAAGGATTATTGATCAGCTGCCTCCCGTATGCTTAACACTGGGAGATCGAGCTCGCAACCTGGACATGTACCCCGACCAGGAATCGAACCATAACCTCCTGATTCATAGGTTGATGCTCCATCACAGAGCCACACCAGCCCAGCATGGCTAACATTTTTAAGGGCCATTGCAGCCACAAAGCTCCTGGTAAAATAGGCCACCATGTTAACATTGGGACAGCCACTAGAGGTCCTGACCCCACACTAGAGTCAAGGGGTCTTAGAAATTAAAGGCCATTAATGACTTACAGGGGGACACCTCATTACCAGGTCTAACTCCTAGACTCCTCTGAGGTGATTCTCAAAGTCTGCCAGAACTCTTTTTTTTTAATTAAATCTCTATTGTTCAGATTATTACAGTTGTTCCTCTTTCTTTTCCCCCATAGCTCTCCTCCACCCGGTTCCCACCCCCCCCTTTGCCCTTACCGCCCCCCCCCCCCCCGCACTGTCCTCATTTATAGGTGTACGATTTTTGTCCAGTCTCTTCCCCACACCCCCCATACTCTTCCCCCCCCCCCAAGAATAGTCAGTCCACTCCCTTTCTATGCCCCTCATTCTATTATATTCACCAGTTTATTCTGTTCATCAGATTATTTATTTACTTGATTTTTAGATTCACTTGTTGATAGATGTGTATTTGTTGTTCATAATTTGTATCTTTACCTTTTTCTTCTTCTTCCTCTTCTTAAAGGATACCTTTCAGCATTTCATATGATACTGATTTGGTGGTGATGAACTCCTTTAGCTTTTTCTTATCTGTAAAGCTCTTTATCTGACTTTCAATTCTGAATGATAGCTTTGCTGGATAAAGTAATCTTGGTTGTAGGTTCTTGGTATTCATCACTTTGAATATTTCTTGCCATTCCCTCTGGCCTGCAAAGTTTCTGTTGAGAAATCAGCTGACAGTCGTATGGGTACTCCCTTGCAGGTAACTGACTGTTTTTCTCTTGCTGCTTTTAGGATTCTCTCTTTGTCTTTTGCTCTTGGCATTTTAATTATGATGTGTCTTGGTGTGGTCCTCTTTGGATTCCTTTTGTTTAGGGTTCTCTGCACTTCCAGGACTTGTAAGTCTATTTCTTTCACCAGATAGGGGAAGTTTTCTGTCATTATTTCTTCAAATAGGTTTTCAATATCTTGCTCTCTCTCTTCTTCTGGCACCCCCATAATTTGGATGTTGGTACGCTTGAAGCTGTCCCAGAGGCTCCTTACACTATCTTCATATTTTTGGATTCTTTTTTCATTTTGCTTTTCCGGTTGGGTGTTTTTTGCTTCTTCGTATTTTAAATCTTTGACTTGATTCTTGCGATCCTCTAGTCTGCTGTTGGAACTCTGTATAATATTCTTTATTTCAGTCAGTGTATGCTTAATTTATAGTTGGTCTTTTTTTAAAACTTCGAGGGTCTCACTAGATTTCTTGAGGGTCTCACTAAATTTATCGGTGGTTTCTAGAAAATTCTTGAAAAACCTTATAAATGTGGTTTTGAACTCTATATCCAGTAGTCTGCTTTCCTCCATTTCTGTCATTTGTGATCTGTTTCTTTGTCTCCGCATTTTTTATGCTTCCCTGTGTTGATAGAGTGGCTTTCTGTGCTAGGTGTCCTATAGGGCCCAGTGGCTCAGCTTCCGCAATTACCTGAGGTAGACACTCTTGGTGCACCCCTTTGTGGGCTTTGTGCACAGTCTTGTTGTAGTTAAGCCTTGATTGTTTTAGGTAGCACTGGGAGGAATTGACCTCCAGGCCAATTGGCTGTGAGAATCAGCTGTGTCTACAGTGGGAGAACTTCTGTGCTGGAGACACCCTTCAGAGGCAAGACTTGCTTCAGTGGGGCTTTGGTGTTCACTGAGTCTGCCCCCTGAGTGTGTCCCTTATGGATCTGAGGAGTTGTAATCTGGATGGTCCCACTCTGACCACTGGGTACACTGGCTCTTGGATCTCTAAGGAGGTGCTAATTTAGCCTCTGCCTGAGGCTACCCAGCAGGAGCTATGGAGAGATCTGCAGATTCCTCTTCTTTGTTTGGGTTTTGGAGGTGCCCAGATGAGGCCCAGCTGTGAAGCAATGCAAGCTGCTTTGGGGCCTTGGGCCTTCTTTTGGAAGTTCTGGGTCTCTCTGACCCAGCTGCAGTTTGTTAGGTAATTTTCAGATTGCAAAGGGCCAGGCCTTTCATAAACAAAAGCCTCTGTGCACAGCTTGGGTGGGGCAGGGTCTCAGGGGATCAACAGGGCAGAGCAATCAGCTATGGCTGCTCCTCAGTCCTACCCTAAGAGGCCCAGTGTCTCAGTGTCCTGCAGTAATTGCTGCAAGCACCTCTGAGAGAAAGCTACCCTCGAGTTCCGACCCATTCCAGACAGTCCAGTTTCTCCCTGTATGAGTCTGGGTCACCAGAGACTCGCCCGGAACTGGAGTTCAGAGCAGTCGGGAGCTTGAGACTCCCTCCCGATTGAAAAAGACAACCGTGTCCTCAGTTGCCAGCCCTTTCCACGTGTGCCTCCGTACCTTTGCACTTTACTTCCACACCTCCTCTGAATCTCAGTGTGCTTTTCTCTTTCCTTCTAGTTGTAGAATTTCCACTCAGCCAGCCTTCCTGTGGTTCTGGATGATGTCTGTTTTGTCTTTTAGTTGTATTTTTTCAGTCTGCCAAACTCTTAATCTGGCCAACCTTCCTGTCTGTGGAGGAAAAGGAGAAAATTTTATACTCCTGCTTAAAAGTAGTAGAACAAGTTATTAAAACAGGCTGCTCTAAAATACCAGCCATTAGCCAATGAAGATAAAGTATGGTTTACTAAAAACAATCATTTTATAAAGAAAAAAATTAAGAAAACTAGATATACAATAATAGACCTTAATCAGGTCGTTGAAGCCTGGGCATTGCCTCCTAACACCTCTGTCCTGGAAGGCTGAGCTGAGCTCGTTGTCCTACAGCTGAGAAAGGGACAAAAGTCGATAGTTACAGGCTCCAAGTATGCCTTCCTCATCTTGCACTCCCATCAGCAATATGGAAGGAATGGGGACTCTTAACAGCAAAGAACTCCCCTCTCCAGCATCTCCAGGAAATACCCACCCTCCTGCAAACAGTATTAAAACCTGCAGAGGTAGCTGTAATTCACTATAAAGGACATCAGAGAGAAACCACAAATATTATTACAGAAAACAACCTAGTTGATACTACAGCAAAAAGGGCTGCTTTACAATCAGCCCCACTACTGGCTGGCCTCTTCCCACAGAATTCTGTCTCCCAACAGAGGCCACAATACACAGAAAAGAAAAATGACTGGACTCCAAAGTGAAAATATCAACTAAACCCTGAGGGATAGTGAAAATTAAATCACCCGTTAAAACTCTCAATAAAAAATCATTTAGGAGCTTCATAATTCCTCTCATTTAGACAGCGATAACCTTACTAGTTGATAGAATTTTTACAAGATTTGGACTTCACAAGACTATCAAAATAGTTGCTAAGACTTGCAATTTGTGCCATACTAACACCCAAAAGGAGCGATTGGACCCCCTTCCTACTTAACCCCCATTCAAAGGAGAATCTACCCAAAAGAAAATTGACAATTAAATTTTACTCAAATGCCACTTTCTCTCAAAAATAACTGCTTACTAGTGTTTATTGACACCTTCATGGACTGGATGAAAACATACTAGTGTTCGGTAGGAATTTACACTTTAACTGAGCGGCTGGGGCGGGCCTGCCCCGGGTCCTGACAGGTGGGAGCCAGCCGGCTCTTGGCCAAGCTCAGAGGAAAACCTGGCCTCAATGCCCATGTGACCTTACTAGGGTCCTGGACTAATTATAATCAAATTTGCATTTTGGTTTTGACCCCACCCCCTGTGGGTTTTTCTGTGTACATTATGCTTAAGTGCATGCCCAGAAGGAAGATAGTTTCTGTCAATCATCCCTGAATGCAAAGGAAAGGCTCCACCCAGAAAATCCCTCTTTTAAACCCAGGAGGTGGGGGCCATCCTCTCTCTCTTGCATGTGCTCCATTTCCAGGGAGAATATCCATGCCTTTCCCTTCCTTTCCCCCACAGGCACGTATCCCCCAACCTCTAAAGGGATCCCATGAGACTTGCAACTGAGGGAGATGGGCAGCTGCAGCTGGCCCCAGGGTAACCCCCTGAACCTATCTCTAAGGCCCGATTTTCTCTGACTTCCCACTGAGCTAAAGCAGCCCAGCCATTCTCTCTCTCTCTCCCTCTCTCTCTCAACTGGCCTGCCCCTGTTGTAATGTACCCCGCGAATCACAGAAGGACGCCTCAAGAAGTCGAATTAAGGAGTCATATTTATTGCAAATCCGGGACTATGAGGGGGCATCTTGCTCTCCCAAATCTCATAGTGATAAGATGGCCGAAACACCAGATTTATATAGGCAAAGATCACAAAGGTATTGATTACATCCCAGGGTTTGGAATGAGGACCCTGGTTTGCACAAAGCAGTTACAGAATCGAGATTGAGCCGATTAGTTATCTCTTTGGACCACTGAGTTGACAGGGAAACATTATCTAGAGCCCTCGGGTCTTGGGACCACTGAGTTGACAGGGAAACATTATCTGGAACCCTCAGCTCATGGGATAATTGTGCTGTCTTGGTTCCCAGGTACAGAAAAATT
>NW_005871072.1:2222243-2285950 GCF_000147115.1 Myotis lucifugus
GGGGATCCTGAAATCTGGGCATTAACATTTGGGGGCTCGTCCCGGGATCCCCAAAACCATTGAGGGAACCCCCCCAATCCGTAGAGTCTGACTGGCCACGGTAAGTGTCTGTGTGTTGTGTATTCTGTTCTGTGTGATATATGTTATCTCTAAGGGACTTTTCCTGTATCTGGAGGAATGGCTTCTAGATGGTACTCACCGTCAAAACTCGGACTGGCTAAGGGTTCGAATCTGGCCTATCTTTTTAAAAAGGTAGAAGAGAAGCATTCCTAGGCAGTTTTCTACTGCCTCTGTTCAGGGACTTGTTCTGTATCTGTTCTGTGTGAGCTCACTTCTGAAATCTGTAATCGCCCGCAATGATCTAAGTGGACGCACAGGGGGATCAAGGGCGGGAGGAGTCGGGGGACGCCTCGACCCTCCATCTGGAGGGGTGTAGTTTTGCTTCTGCGGAGTCGGAAGGTCTGTAGGAACCCCCTCAATCTGAGACGAGGCGGGTCGCTCCCACCAGTTTGGCATAAGGCCATCGTCTAGTTGCTTCCATGGAGTTGGAAGGCTGTTCTTTGGGGCCCTCTGTTTGTCTGTGTCTGTGTTTTTCTGTTTTCTGTGGACTTACTGGACGGATGTTATGGGATGGACTCAGACTGCTCCTTTGGGTATTGTGATTGATCATTTCAAGGAGATTGGGGGAGGCTGTAGAGCTCCCTCAGAAGTTGGGAAGTTGTTATTGTTTAAACTCTGAGTGAATGTCTGGTGAAAGTGTGTGAGTGTGGAGGGAGGGGGCCTGCCCTCTCCCCTCCTTTGTGTGGCTCCACGACTTCGGTAAGGTGGGCATCTGAGTGAGGATCTGTGAAAACAGGTCACCCCCTCCCCAAGTAAATGCGTCTGGGATTTCTGTGCACGTGTAGAGAGAAAAGCTGGCTTAAAACTAATGCGCGCACTGTCCGATTTTGGATAGAGTTTTGAGCTAGAGTCTCTTTGCAGATGTGCAGGATGGAGCCCAAGACTGATCATTTACCCCCCCCCCCCCAAAAAAAAGGGATGCTAGCTAGATTCTAGACTGATTGAGAAATGCTGAATATTTTGACTTGCCAGCTAAAAGTTTAAGGTTCGGATTGAATTGGGAAAATTTGTGTAATTCTGGTAACTAAATGCCTTTGCTTATTGATCCTGATTTGCAAAAAAAAGTGTAGACAGCCACCATTTTGGGCTGCATGACTTGGCAGCCGCCATGTCAGCCACATGACTTGCTGCTCCCCTGGGGGCCGCCATCTTGAAACAGCAAAGGCCCCTCCCTCTGATTTAGTCAAGGGTGGAGCTTTAAGGTGGAGTTTTATGGGGCAGGAAGTGTGCTTGCCTCACGGATTTATTTAATACTATTTTTAAGCTAATCTTTTAAATCTAGAAAACCCTGCTTTCCTTAAACTAAGGGCAATTAAAGGTTATATGTTCCCTCCCTAAACAAAAGTTAAATAGCTTATGTCAAAGTCTTAAAAGGGACTGATAGCAGTAATCCAATTTCTAAAGTATTATTTCAGGTAGAAACTGGTTTCATACTGGACTTAGAGGGCACATTTTTCCTTTGCCTGGGCCCTCAGAGGGCTCCAGTTAACTTATCAACTCAGTGTTCTGGAGACCCAGGACTGTAATTTAGATAACATGCCTAAGTTTAACCCAGGTTACCCACGGGCTCTAGATAATATGTTAATCAAACTAGGTTATCTGTTGGTATTTTGTGCTGTAAATGTGGCATGCGCCTGTGTAAAAGTGTTTTTGTTTATTCCTGTTTTGTTTTGTTTTCTCCTGTGGTGATTCAAAGTTTTTAATGGGAAATGTTATCTGTCTTTATTGAAAATTGTTTAGCTAGTGAAATTTCTGTTTGTGTCTAAAAAAAAAAAAAAAAAAAAAAAAAACAACCACAGGCTTGATTTCTTTGAGGCTGAGTGCTCTGACCGATAGCAAAGTACCCTGAGCGGCCGCTGGGATCTTTCCCTAAGGGCGCTTGCTCTCTGTCAGAGGTGGAATCGGCTCGCCTAACTAGTAAACATCTCTGTCTGTTTGTTTGCTGAGAACTTTGATTTGCTATGTGATATTCTGTGCTGGGTTGGGATTTTGAAATTCTGGGGTAGATTTAAAAGGTATTTGTGGATTTTCTAGTCTGATTGGGACATTTAAGGGTGGGGCTCACAGTTCCTCAGGGCAGAGATTTCATGGGCCCTTCCCCCTGCCTGTGAAAGGAAGGCAACGGGCCCTAGAATCTGTACGAGACCAGCCCAACCCCAACTCCTCATCAGCACAGACCAGGAGATTGGGTCTACGACAGAAGGCACCGCCAGGAGACCCTCGAACCACGTTGGAAGGGTCCCTACACTGTGGTGCTGACGACCCCCACCGCTCTCAAGGTAGACGGCGTAGCGACCTGGGTCCATCACACTCACGTCCGGTCAGCGGACCCATCCGTGATCCGGGAAGACTTCGTCACCAAATGGAGTGTTGATCGAGATCAACGCCACCCGCTCAAGCTCAAGCTACGGCATGCTCGACCTGCCTGATGCTGGTAACATTGCTCGCGATCACTCCTGCTGCCGGGAGCCCCCACAATACTGTGTAATAGACTTAGATGATGCCTGCATCTTCATGGACATGGCTCCAAAGAGACAAGGACAATTTATAGGAAGGTCAAGAATAGACTTTAGTAGGATTTGGCTGCCTGAAGCGGCCATGATGCCAATATTATGTTTCATTGTATTGATATGTGATATTGACCTATGATTCTCTTGCAGGTTTGAATGTATGTTGACTGTCCTGGAAGGGGACTGTGTGGGGTGAACCCCAAGAGTAGAGGGTGTCTGGCTGCCAAGAGGGCAGGTGCCCAACTGGGCAGGGAAGGGTGCCCATCAGGTTTTGGTCTCTGTTGAGAGACAGTTGATGGTTGGCAGCCTGTATATTGTCTTGCAGGCCTGCGTAACCATGCCCATGTCAGGGGTAGTACAAACCTCAACTGTAGAAAGCTGGGAAAGGCCTGTTTGGAATAGAAGGTCTAAGGCATGGTTATGCATAGAAAGAAAGTTTAATGCCAACAGTTACTGTTTTGTTATAACGCCATGAAAAGGAATTGGCAAGGAAAAATCAGAAAATCTTAGAGCAGATCAGTATGTTTTTCTCCTTACATAATTCCTCTGAAATATTGGCAATGCTAAATAAGTCATGACAATACATTTCTTTGCATAGATTCAATAAGACTGGTTCCTAATAGTGGTTTTATTAATGGAAAACTTTGACTGGAGTATCATGTTTTAAAGAGCCCTGTCTGAGCTCTAAAGACTTGAAGCCAGTAAAAATGCCACGAAGAAAGCCTGGTATCCTGCTTGGAAGCCCTGAAGATGGCTGGCGCTGGAGCATCAGGCCCATGCCCTACCATTATTGGCGGTTGGTAAGAGTAGAAGGGGAGCAGTAGGGATGCCTCTGCGTTCCTGCGGAACCCCCACACACTCTGGGCCGCAACAAGTAGGAGGGCTACTGAGATGGGCTTAAAGCCTAGAGCGTGGGCTCAGGTGGAGTTGTTACAGGTGAGGGATTCACCTAACTCAGCAGATACTGCAGGCGGGCCTGATGGCAGCTGGGTGGCGCGGCTTCCTGGCCCTACGGGGCACATTAAGATTCAACCATGAGATTCCAGCAAAGGTAGTCAGTTACCATTCTTGTTGTGTTTATGCAAACATCAGGACAGTAGATAAATTAATCTTGATTTGGCTTTTTGATAGCCATGGAGGAATTTTAAGAAGAAAAATCCTATTTCAATAGAAGTTGTTAAAACTAAAATGGTTTCTTTCCCTTCCACCAGACCATTTGTTAAGATATGCCCAGTACGGGCCTCTAGCAACGGTGGAATAGAAAAGCAGTCCGTCTCATGATTGAGCCGGAAGTTCCAAGACAAAGGGGGGAATGAAAGGGCGAGGGCTAGGCCCTCCACCTTGCCCCAGGGTAAGGGCTAGGCCCTCCACCTTGCCCCAGGGTAAGGGCTACGCCCTCCACCTTGCCCCAGGGTAAGTGCTCCATCTTACCTTGGCCACGTGCTTGGCAAGGAGCTTCTTCCCGGAAGTCTAAGCCTCTGCTAGCCACACCCAGGAACAAGACACAGACTTGTGCCTGGCCAATCGGCAGAGCACAGTCCTTTCTCCTCCCCTTCCTCCAACTCCCCCTATATAACCCGTCTCCACACAGAGTTATCTCTCTCTGCTTCCTGTTGCTGCGTCGGCAAGGTGGGGGAGCCGAGCTAGCTCGAATAAAGACTCTTATGCTTTTGCATCGGACTGGCTGGCTCCATGATGTGGTTTCTTGGGGATCCTGAAATCTGGGCATAACATTTGGCATCAACGAAAAGAACCAATGCCCCAACTAGTAACTCTAATCAGTAACACTAGAACTAAAAAGGCCCAGAAAATTGCTTAATTCTATTTTAAAAAATCATTCCCTAATTTGGACTTCCTAAGTCTTTGCAAAGTAATAATGCTCATTCTTTTGTCTCTAAAATTACTCAATAAGTGTCCTCTGCTTTGGACATGCAATATCATCTGCACGCTAGTTGGAAATCCCAATCCTCAGAAAAAATAAAAAGAGCCAATCAGACTCTTCAAAAAAAATTCTAACCAAACTGTGTCACGCGACATCAAAGACCTGGGTAAAATTCTTAACCATAGCCCTTCTCAGACTAAGGGCGGCCCCCAAAACAAATCTTAATCTCAGCCCCTTTGATGTTCGATATGGGAGGCCCTTCCTAACTTCTAACTTTCTATTAGACAGAGACTCATGAACTTGTCAAATACTTAACTAACTTAAAGCAAATACAAAAGCCCTAACTGCATAAGACAATAAAATTCCGCCCATGCACAATCAGAGCTCTGTCCCCACTCAAATTAGCCCAGAGGACCTAGTCCTTAAAGCTCGAAGGACTCTCCCACTGACCAATCACAACCTAAATAAAAAGGCCCCTACCAGGTTCTCCTACCTAACCGACCCCACAACAGGGAAACTCAAAGGGACTAACAACTGGGTCCACCTGTCCAGAATTAAACCTTTTTCTTCTAAGCATTCCCAGGAGAGTCCTGAAAAGGGAGCCACAGCCATGCTTATGACTGCCCACCCCTCAAGGGCTTGAAATTTCTCTTTCAGAAGAAAATGCCTCCCATCCAGAAGCTGCCACCCTACAGGTGGCTCCACCACAGGAATGCCAGCTTGTCCAGCAGCGCCCTCCTCTGGACAACGTCATCCCTTGGACCTTGTAAACGCCGTCTCCCAGGGACAGCAGACTGGCCTGGACCTTGCAAAATCCCTGTTCCCCTCTTGAAAGTTCCTTTTTTGCTCATTTCTTCCTTTAACGGATAGGAGAGAACCTCTGAGCCTTGGAACAGACAGGCTTATGACCCTTGTCAACAAAAAGCAGTTACAAAACAATGGAGACCGCCACCCATTTACCCTTGTAAGAGTACAAGACACACTCTCTCTGGGTGGAAGATGTCATTGAAGGCAGCTAGTTATTCATGTAAGGAAGAAAGCGAAAGGGAACTGAATAATCTTCGTAAACTGTGAAGCCACAGCAGGTAACAGGGCAGCATCCCATCTAGTTTACTGGTAAACAGACTCATTCACACACTCCAGGAAACTGCCGTGGAGGAACTTAATCCTCTGTACAGACAAGAAAATCTCCGGGGGGTGGGGGAGGGGGGGTGCTAGAGGCCCAGGACAGGAGGGAAGACAGGAAATTCCTCTACTGGGCACCTGCTCAATAGAAACTGGATGATGTAATTGAACTTTTGGACACGCACAGTGTGGGTCAGGGTGACAGATTAGAGGGGCAGGCCTTAGCCTGGGAATAATCAGAAAGGTAATCAGATTGGATAGAGGGTGTGAACCCAAATAGAATTTGCTGGGAGGAGGGCCCCATCCAGGCCCAGGAAAAGTTAGAAATTTAGATTGGATAGTTTGAAAGGTGCTTTGTTCTCTACCTGAACCAAGAAGGTACAGTATATTAACAAAATTAACAAAAACCTCATGGCCGTGCTTTATAGCTTGCCCACCCTCTGTGTCCCCCAGGGTGTATTAATTCCCTAAATCATAATAAAATCTTGCTGTCACATTTAAACTTCTCCACTCCTGTGCCTTTGAAATTCTTTTCTCAAGACACCACAAAAGAACTCCTTTCTTACCAGCAATATTACAGCATAGTAAAAGCTAGGAAAATTCCAGGACAAGTGGAATAGGGAAACTGAGAGAGATAGTTAAACAGCAACCTGTGTCCAAGTAAATCCTATCTTCCCTAAACCAAGGACACTTCAGAGTAAATGGTTCTCCCTTCACTTCCGCAACCAGAGGGTAAATAGCTTAAATCACCCTACTCAGAGAGACAGAGCACAGAAATCCAATTAGTACATTTGTCAACCACACCCAAGGACAGACAAGTTAAGAGAATAAATCTCATTTTGGTACATCAGCATAAAATTGATGAATATTCTATTGACCCACCCCTAAGACCTCCCCTAAATGTCCAGCTTTTAAAACCCCGGAAAATGGAGGTTCCAGAGGTGCTCTCCCTCCAGGGAGTATAACCCATGCCATCCCCTTCCCCTGATGCTTTCCTGACCCCTCCCCCCCAACACACACACACACACACACACACACACACACACACACTATCGGGGAGGTAAGGAGACCTCGGTTCTTGTCTTTTTGAGGGAAAGATTTCATCAAAAGACAAAGTGTAGAAAAGCAAGCAAGAATTTTAATATTGTTTTCATTTATCTTTATTGTTGAAAGTATTACAGATGTCCCCTCTTTTTTCCCATGACCCCCTTCTAGCCTGCCCCAGACCTCACACTGTTGTCTGTGTCCATGGGTTATGCATATATCCATGTAAGTTTTTTTGTTAATCTTCCCACTCACCTATCCCTACCTTCCCTCTGTTCCATGTTTCTATATCTCTGGATCTATTTTGTTCATCAGTTTCTTTTGTTCTTTAGATTCCATATATGAGTGAGATCATGTGACACTTGTCTTTCTCTGACTGGCTTAAGGAATTTATTGACTGTAGCAAAGACAGGGCAGTGAAACAATGAAGGGCATAGAAGAAGAACAGGAGGCCCTTGGCTGGGCTGCTTTGACTCACTGGGAAGTCAGAGAAAAGGGGGCCTTGGAGACAGGTTCCTGGGTTAACCCTAGGACAAGCTGAATGGGCAGCCATTTCTTACTAATCCATGGGACACTTGTGTTTGTAGAATATACTCTCGGGGTAGGTATAATTTTATGCATATTCATGTAAACATTAATAGAAACTAACTTTCATAACATAGCTGGGTCTTTTAAGATATATTCTAATATCCCATTTTTAGAGAAAGTGGATATATATATATATATATATATATATATTTGCTCATTAAAGCAAAATGACATGGAATGAGCCTTTAGCAATGGCTAGAGAATCCAATCAATTATCAGATGCTTTGAATAGCTTGAACTCTCTAATTTCAGATCCACTAGTCTGGCTTTATATAAACAACTTGACTGGCCAAAGGGGAATGCAAAATTCACCACATGAGCTGCTGCATGCTAATTGGGATATCAAACAAAAATAAAACGTGGTCTTTTCCAAATGTTCACATTTAAAGTTTCTTGTATGGATTTCTTATTTATCTTTGTTCTGATTAAATGTTTTGAAGAAATAAAGATGACTTTAAAGAAGTATATTTTACTTTAAATTAAAATATAGACAATTGTCGGGTGACTTCACAGAGAAGAGATCTCAAAGGTTATAATAATGAAGTCACAGAAAGCTGGCGAAAAACAAGGTTCTAGAAAAGTGGGTTATGGTGGGGAGTTTTTCAGTACCATACAGTTGGAACAGGCTTCCGATGTTGAACTGTGAGTCCGTAGGAGCCCCTAGAGAATTCTCTGTGGGACAGAGACATCAAGAAGAGCTTTGAGCACAGGGGTCAGAGAGGTGCCCTGTGAGGAGGCAAACATATTTTAGAGGAGTGGGAGAAAGGTTTTGAAAACATAAATTAGTAAGAGAGAAAACAGGTGCAGAAAACAATGCAAAAGAGAGTGAAAAAGAAAAATGGAAAGGTGAAAAGTTTTGCTAAAAAAAATTTAATTCAATTTTGCTGTAGGCAGAGGTCCAAAGCAACTCCTACATTTGTCAAAAATCATGAGATTATATGACATGCTCCCTTATCAATTTCCCTTGTCCTGTTTTTCTTATTACTTCCTTTACCTCTCCTCTCTCATGAATTTCTGGCATTTGGTCAATACCATTTGGAAATCGCTGCTGCTGCTGAATTTCATTTAGAGAAAGTGACAACACACATCTGTGACTCTGACATTTAACCCACTAAATATAAAAGTAAAAGAGCATATTAACAAATGCCAGCACCAATCTAGGAAGCAAGACAAGATTGGATCAAGGTATATTGAGAATATTTGAAAACAAATGTACTTTGTAAGCCTGCAAATACTGAGGCCCTACAGGAAATTATATTTTATTCATATGCTAATTTAATCACTTTTAAAGCAAATAGTGATAAACTCTGTATGACTTCTATAAATTTATAATTTTGGAAATTAATTCTTTGAGCTTTTATGCCACTATACCTCTTCTGATTTGTCAAATTATTTTACATTCCATTACAATCATGCATTACTGGGTGGGTTCAGTGAGTAATTTATTTATATTGATTTATGTCAGAGACTAAGTGGTATTATTGTGATGTCTGCGGTGAAATAAAGCATTGCGAATCAACAAAGTTAATTCTGTTCCTGAGGTCTTAAATATTTGTTTGATGTGGAGAAAATGTGCATGTAATTCAGATATCTCACCTTTATAACATAGAAGGGAAATGAATCATTACCACTGTCTCACCCATTGAGCTTCGGGAGCACTTGCTGGGTAACTTCATTTATCTCTAGCTAATTTAAACTTTCTTTGGCCCAGACTCCTGGAATAATGGAACTTAGTGCTTTATAATAAAATGGAATTTTAAAAGGAATTTTTCTTCATAGGAGAGATGTGACTTATGATGAAAGAGGTGTTTATGAAGAGCCCCTTCTGAACTATCGCTCAGCTGTGCAGAGCACCATATATCTTAATTACGATAGAGTCTAGGAAGTGTATTTGTTTCTAATTCCAAGCTAATGTGACCAATGTAAAGCCAACTACAGCAGCCAATACCTGTTTCTAGGCTAAGGACATTGTACCTTCTCTCAAATTTTAGCTATTTAATGGCTTAGGAAGGAAAAGCAGGGATGTATGGGGAACAGCTCTTATTGTCATATTCCCTGTTAACATTTCAGGTAGAAAGAAAATCCTAATAACTATTTACTCAGCTTTTTCCTATCACTTAGCAACATATAATTAATATATTATTACATTAGTCTGATTTAATCCTGCTGGAAATTCAGTTAGCCTATTTGTTAATCTTGCCAGGCAGGGCAGGAAGAGATGACACAAATAGTTTATTTCAAGATAACGTAATGAATTTACTATTTATAGCAAGTAGATGCAGAGTCGAGTAGAACTAAAAAGGATGGTGAAACTCCCAGGAACAAGTCATAGCTATGTTGTTGAGAAGGCTAAAAGGCTAATCCCAATGTAACCCTGATGTTTGGGGGGCTAGCAATCTGAATCTGTGCAGTAACCTAATGTACATTCTTGATAACCCATAATTAAGTCACTGCCTCTTTCTCCACAAATCTGGTCTGGCAAGACCTGTTACCTAAATGCTCACATTTTACAGAGGCCATAAACCGTGAACTCCCGGAGGGCGTTATCAGCTCTGGTGCCAGGCCAGACCCTTAGATATGATCTCAAGACCCTCATCCCAACCCACAGGAGTTTTTGCAAAGCCCACAAAAGGTCTGGAAGTCCCCATCCATATTTGGGGAACAAAGAAACCAAAGGGGATAAAAGAAGGGCTTCCACCATATTGGTTTGCTCAAACTCTGGAGGCAACTCCTCTGAGACTGCCGGCGTAATAAAGCTGTGTAACTCCATTTCTCGAAGCTTTGCTTGGGTTTCTTTGATCTTCTACAACATTGTCAGTGTGCACAATAGGTCCTTTTGTGGTGACATGAGGAAAGGATTCCAACCTTCCAACCACATACCCGTGGAGAAGTTTACTAGTAGATGTGAAGACAAGACTTTACTGTGAATTAAGGGGAATTAATACACCCTCAGGGACCTAAATGGTGGGCAGGCTTAGAAGCACTGCCCCAAGGCTTCTGTTAATCCTCCATATATCTTCTTGGTTTAGGCAAAGGACAAAGAGCCATTTAAATTATTCAACCCAAACTGCTAACTTTTTGAGGGTTTGGATTGGGCCCTTCTCCCAATAAATTCTATTGGGGTTCCATGCCCTCTATCCAATCCAATTGCCTTTCTAATTGTTCCCACGCTAGGCCCTGCCCCTCTATTTCATCACCCTGACTCCCGTTGTGCAGGTCCAAAAGTTTCATTATATCATCTAGTTGGTGTTGCGCATGCACCATAGAGGAATTTCCTCCCTCCCACCTCTGGTACCCGGCTTTTAGCATTTCTATGGAAGTTTCCTGTCTGGTTCTGGGACCAGTGGCAGCCCCCTAGTGTGTTAATAAGTCTGTTTACCAGTAGCTAGGTGGAAATTCTGTTCTATTGTTTCTCAGTTTATGAAAATTATTTAATTCCCTTTTGCTTTCTTTCTTATATTACTAACTTTAACTGCCTATGCTGACAGATAAAAGCTATTACCATACCTAGCTTTACAGGGAAGAAACTGTTATTATCAGACCTTTGTGGATGAAAAGGGGCCACATGCGAAACCTGACATGCTCAGGGGAGGGCTGCGTGGCAGCCTTGCAAATTCAGAGACCTGAGGTAACCACAAAGGATGGTCTGAAATGACTTTTTTTTTTTAACTAAAAGCAGTTTATGGTGTATAGTCATGTCTGTTAGACAGACCCTCCCCACCCCCGCCCCAGAGCAAGGATGATGGGCCAGGTACAGAAACTCACTAGGGCAGAAAGCCCCGGATGCCTAGCAAGGGCCAAATTGGGAAAACAAGAATCTCATGCCCCAGGGTAACCTGTCCTCCCCTGGCATAACACTAGTCATGGCGTTTGGACCTTTCATATCAATAGTCAGGCGCTTTAGACCCCCCTGACCTTTCCTCCCTAAAGGGGGGAAAGAAAACATCTAGGCCGCAGTTGTATTTCAGCTCCAGGCCCAGAAAAGCAGCAAAACCAGAGAAGTGACAGCGTGGCTGCCTCCGGACCAGCTACATTGACTAATGACCCCCTGTCCTGGCACAGACTAATTAGTGGAGACCAAGACCCTGAGAGAGCACACCTGGAAAGCTGATGCATATTCTATTAAGACCCTCCCCTGAGACCTCCCCTAAGTTTTCCACCTGCAAAAGAGAGATAAATACACTCAGCTCATGTCAAAGGACCCAGGGCGCATTCTCGCTCCAAAGAGCAAGCCCCTACCGTTCCCCCACTGGGACATATCCCCCAACCCCTAAGGGACCCCAGGAGACTTGCAACTAGGAGAGCAATGGGCAGCAGCAGCTTGTCCTGGGCTAACCCCTGAACCTGTCTCCAAGGCCCCCTTTTCTCTGACTTCCCAGTGAGCCAAAGCAGCCCAGCCCAGCCTAGGCTCTCCTGTTGCTTCTTCTCCGCCCTTCCTTGTTTCACTCTCCTAAGTATATATTTGCTGCAGTTAATACATTCTTGCTTGCTTTACTTTCATTTCATTGACCTTAAAATCTTTTCTGCATCGATGAGAAGAACCGAGGTCCCAGCTGGTAACCCCAATCAGTAACAGTTAGGAGATAGGTGCGGGGGGGGGGGGGGGGAGGTTTCAGGGGTGTGCTCCCTGAAGGGAGAGTGCACTGGGACCTTCATTTTCAGGGGTTTTAAAGGCTGGAAGTTTAGGGAAGGTCTTAGGGGGCAGATCAATAGACTATTCATCAGCCTTATGCTGATGTACCAAAACGAGATTTATCCTCTCAATCTGTCTGTACTTGGGTAAGGTTAGCAAATGGCACTTAATTGGATTTCTATTATCTGTCTCCCCCATAGGGTGATTTAAGCTATTTACCCTCTGGTTGGGGAAGAGAAGTGCAAACCATTTACTCTGAAGTGTCTTTGGTTTAGAGAAGATAGGATTTACTAGGTAGACTACTGTTTAACTATCTGTCTCAGTTTCCCTATTCCCTATTCCTGGAATTTTCCTAGCTTCTTACTATTCTGTAACTATGTTAAAGTTAAACACACAGTCTATATCTAAATATTAAATATTTAATTTGAGGAAAGCTTATACACATTGAAACTATTTTAATTACAATTTACTTTTCAAGGTTAAATGATTGCATAGAGAATTTAAGAAATATGTAATTCACAGTTCAAACAATTTGAGAATTTATTATGTTTATTTTAATTTTAATAACAGCTGTCTAACAGAAAAATAAAATGAATAGACTCATTGCTGAAACCAAAATGTAGTGTTGAGTCTGACTTTGTTGTCTCACAGAAATCCAAGAATGAAGTTGTGGACAAAAACAGTTAGTGGAAGCAGAGTTTATTGAAAGCATCCATGGGAATGAACATTTAATAGTCCATGTGTAGAGTCCCACATGGCCACAAGCCACGTGGGCGAAGAGGATGTGCTCCCTCACTATAGGAACGTTAGTTCCTGATTGGTCCTTTCAAATAATTTTGCCTTAGCAACATCCTTGGGATTGGTTTATATGCCTTCTGCAAGCTGCCTGTCTTCGCAATATCCATACATTTTAAAGTTCATGCCTCTCACCCTTCCTTCCCTGCCCAGTTGGGGTGTCTTAGTAACTGCCTAGTTGGATTCTTGGCTTTTATTTCACTGTCCCCTTGGTCCCCATTTCCAACTACTTAGTTTCCTCCTGTCTCATTGCTACTTCACAAGCTATCTGAGATTCCATTCTTATAAAATGAATAGACAATGGTATATATCCCTAAATTGACTGTAAGAACTCTGTGTGTTTATTAAGAAAAAGATTTAGCAAAAAAAAAAAGGATAAAATTGAAATTATCTAATATTTAAAGACACTATTAGAAATTTACTGTAGGCAATATGTTAGATCAAATGCACTGTGGGGAGAAGAAAAGGGGGAGGAACAAATGCACTGAGTGAGCCTCTTACTGCAAAATGATTAGATGCTGCTGAAACATACTAACTTCATAAATTAGATTAATCTGTATCTGAGAAAATTGAGCAGTAAGCACATAAAGATGATGTGGTTGCCTTGAAGGATGTAGAATTTAGAAAGAGTGGATGATTAAAGGGAAGCCAGTAAACACACACACTTTATATATCCACCCACCCAGGTTTTGTCCTATACTTTCCTCTTATTTTGGGTCATCTGATAGTGGGGAAGGGCACATAAGAATAGAGCCACAGTTGTTTAATGGTTATTCACCTGACTAACTATAGTAAGAGGTTTTCTTACAGACCCTGGGGAACTGGAGGATGTGCTGCAAGAAGAAAAACAGCTGTAAAAAGATGAGACACCTTGGACCCGGATGGGTCCACTGCTCAGAAAAGAAAATGAATTTTGAGAACAGACAAAGGACAGGACAAGCTTTGATTTGGTTGCTGTGCCTGGACCCTGACCCTCTCTGGGACTTTGCCTCAGGAATGCTGACCATTCTCCAGTCCCAGGAACTGGAGGAGCTGGTTCTTAACACCATTGAAAATTAACTGTCTTGTTACTGGATTTCAAGATCCTGGAAGGAGACACATGGGTCACAGACCCTGCAGCCACCTCTCCCTCCTTACCCCTCCCATGCAGCCTCTCTTCCTTATCCCTCTATACTCAGCTGGTAGTAGGAGGTGGGAGAGCAGGTTTTCGTGGATGACCTGCTGCTCTCCCATATGCAGGCATTATTGGAATAAACGCTCATATATGACTCCACCCTGACTCTGCTTAATTGACTCAAGTAGTGACAGGCAGCCTGGTTAGTTTTCGGTTTTATAACTAGTCGTTTCTCTTTAGGTAAAACACTAATTGTTTTCCTTAACCAAAACACACCCTAACCCTGGTTGGGATGGCTCAGTGGTTAGAGTGTCAGCCTATGTACTGGAGTTTCAGGTTCAATTTCCAGTGAAGGCATATATCCCCCTCCCTTCTCCCTTCCACTCTCTCTAAAAAGCAATGAAAAAAATAATAATAATACTCACCCCTTGGGTGAGGATTAAAACAAAACAAAACACCCTCTCGCCATTAATATTCCTATTCATATATACTGGTTATAACTTTTATCCACAGTAACTTCTCTTTCACAGAGAACACTGAGAGATGAATCAGTGTGAACTGTCATACATCAGCATTACAAAGCAGACTGAAAGAGCTTATAAATATACTAGGGGCCCAGTGCATGAACTCGTGCACCTTGAAAGGAACTGTCTGCCGCGAGGCTACCGTGGGCACAGGGGCGGGTCTCAGCCCATCCTCCACATCCCCTGTCTGCTGGCAGCCCCACTCCCACTGCCACCGCTCCCACATGCTGATGGCACAGAGCAATTGGGGCCAGTGCCAGCAGCAGGTGCGAGTGATGGCTGCTGCCCCAGTAGCCCCTCAGGAGCAGGGGGTGGTGGAGAAGCCCTAAGGGGTGATCAGGGCCGGCAGCCGCCGCTCACACCTGCTGATGGCGCTGAGTGATCGGGACCAGTGCCGGGCACTGGCAGTGGGTGCAAGCGGTGGCTCCAGTGCTGGCTGCGGGTGCAAGTGGGACCAGCGCTGGCAGCAAGTGTGAGCGCTGGGCAGGACTGTGGCACACAGGAGCAAAGAATTTCAGTAACCACCAGAGGTTTGCCCTGATGACAGCGACCAGCGCCCCGCCTTGGTCTGGCGCCCCTGCTCACCTGCTCCACCATTCCACAGCAGCCAATGCCTCCCATGTTCTGCACACGCCCCCTGGTGGTCAGTGCACATCATAGCGACCGATTGTTTGGTTATTCGGTTGTTCCGGTTGTTCCACCATTTGGTCTATTTGCTATTAGCCTTTTATTATATAGGATACTTTTATTACTTTTCCAAAAATAAGCCTTCTTTTTGTGTGTGTGTGTTTTTTTAAAAAGAATTATATTAATTTATGCTGTCACCATGATACAAATGAATCTCAAAGGAAATATTAGAATTAATTTTTTCAAGTTTACAGCTGAGATGTTCACAGCATATCTAATAGCCTATCTTGGGAATAATTACTAAAATGGGAAGCATCCAAGGGAAGCCATCGCCTGCTGCTGTGGATCAGGACCACAGGTGGTGCTCATCAGCGGGAATGGGCTGGAGGAGAGGAGAGGCTAAGCCAGGACTGCTGGCGCTGGATGTGGGGAACCTTTGTTGAGGGATGCTTCCAACGTCAACTGGCTCCTCAAACAGTGACCTACAATGCTGTTCAAACAAAACAAAATAATATGCGTATAAAACAAGACACTGATTTAGCATCATATCTTTAAGGTGTGAGAGTGGAATGCCTTCATTGTAGAAGAAACCCACTTTAAGGCAAGTTTCAGAGTAAATATACACAATATTCATTATTAACAAATGGCATGATTAGTTACTTTCTGGTATGTGTTTATAAACATTTTAGGTGCCCAGTGAGTATATGAATAGCACTATTAACTCCAGTATTGTTGTGATTTATTTAGCTAGTTGGGGAATATTAGAATATATCATCTGTAAATTGCCTTAGTGTGATCAGTGGCTCAAAATAAATAGCCACATGGATGCTATTCTTCTTTAAAACATTAGAACACCTGAATGTAATCTGCACAGTTTTAGTTTATTAGAAATAGACAACAGAAAAAGTGAAAATTTAAGTGTCAAATTATTTCAATGATTATTCCTAAATTGATTTTTAAAAATAATTTTATGACTTTAAATATCTTTGAGAGAAAATATTATAGACAGACATAAAGTCAGTCTGCTAATCCAAATTAAATTAAATTTAAAGTGGCAACTACATTATCCCTATGATTGCTGATAGGTTATTTTAAATATAAATTTCAATTTAAGAAAAAAGTGAATGCACACATTTTATATATTTCATTATAGGAGAACTGAAAAATATATTGGAGTACTAGCAGAATGAAAAATGAACAAACAAAACAGACTGGAGAGTCCAACTGAGATAAGATGTCCATTCCCATGTGCCTCTACCGTCATAACCAAACGTGCCAAATGCATGCAAAACTAATTATATTTTATTCTCACGTCTAAGATTATTTTGTATGGCTTTCCAAAGACAAAGCAAGTACACTGAGAAAGGAAACTCTCTCCAAATATGATGTAAAATAAAAGAAAAAAATGAGACAGAGTCCCTCCTGGAGAGCCGGCACCTCGCCCCGCTCTGAGTCTCCCTGCAGTTCCTGGGTCGCTGCTCCCCGGAGCCCGAGCCTCCGGAGCTTAAGGCTCCCACCCCAAGCCCAAGCCGGGAAAGGGAACAATGGGCGGGCTCGCCCCGCCCCAGCCCTGTCCTGCAGGAAAGGACCGGGTAGATGAACAAAGCAAAGAACACTCCACACTTCGAATGAAGCCATCCTTCAGCAAGAAGAGGTCCGGACCCTAGTTGTCAGAGATCGCCCCGGCACCTCAAACCTGGGAGCTCAGTCAGCTTTCGCACCACTTAAAGGCTATCGGGGGTCTTATAAAGCACACATCTAAGCAGCCCCGAGGTTTTGCCAGTTTTTTTTTTTTTTTATTGATTTCAGAGAGGATGGGCAAGGCAGAGATAGAAACATCACTGATGAGAGAGAATCATTGTTCAGCTGCCTCCTGCACGCCCCCTACTAGGGATTGAGCCCACAACCTGGGCACCTGCCCTGACCAGGAATGGGACCTTAACCTCTTGGTTCATAGGTACATGTTCAACCACTGAGACACACCGGCTGGGCCTAGGTTGCAGTTTTGATCCCTGGTCAGGACACATACAAGAATCAATCAATGGCCCTAACTGGTTTTGCTCAGTGGATAGAGCATAGGACTGCAGACTGAAGGGTCCCAGGTTCCATTCTGGTTAAGGGCATGTACCTTGGTTGCAGGCACATCCCCAGTAGGGGGTGTTCAGGAGGCAGCTGATTGATATTTCTCTCTCATTGATGTTTCTCTCTATTCCTCTCCCTTCCTTTCTGTGAAAAATCATAAAATATATTTTTTAAAAAGAGAATCAACCAATGGTTGCATAAAGAAGTAGAACAACAAAGCAATCTCTCCCCCTCACCCCTTTCTCTCTAAAAATCAATAATTAAAACAAAGTAAAATTTAAAAAAATCAATAATTAAAAAAATTTTTTTCAACTTCATGCACACACAATAGGGCTGTGATCTGGGGTGGGCTAGAAGGGGTCAATGGGGGAAAGAAGAGGTTCATATGTAATACTTTCAACAATAAAGATTCTTTTAAAGCTTCATGAGCATAAGTACATGTTATTAAGCTTGATTAGTAATGAGTCAGTTGCATGTTAAAAAATGAAAATACCATTCTTGCCATTCAAATAATTGGCTTTTCACAAAGGCAGATAATCTGAATTTTTTTTCTAAGTTGTATTAAGTCTAAGAGATATAATTAAAAAAAACCATACTGAGATATTTCTGTAAGAAAAAGAAACCAACCTATTGAACAATATTTTCTCATAGGGTGGTTAATACAGCTTCTCAGAAGTGCTAAAAGTACCACGGCTATAACACAATTTAATCAACATTCCCGAAGGGTCTTGAATTAGGAAAGAGTAGAAACTTCTAAAGAACTCTTTGATTACTGGTAATGGGATTTACTCACAACAACCCTAGGTCTAATGGCAGTGCTGCCATGAAATAATTTTAGTACTTCCAGAACAATAAATTTTAAAAGGATATTAGTAAGACAGTTTTAGATAAGTATGTATTCATCAAAATTGAGTTCAGGAAAGAAACCTCTCTGGTTTAAAGAGAGAAAATTTAACGCACTGGTTACTGATATGGTAGGTTGAGAAGTTGATTCAATGTCTGTGAAGCGATCCAGTCCTGTAACAGGATGCTTCCTCCCCTCCTAGGGTGGAGTGGCAAATGGAAGAGTCACTTGTAAAATCTGGAATCATGACAGATCTATCTAGCAGGAGCTATGCTGCAGACTGAATGTGCCCCCAATCGCCAGTTCATGAGTTGAAGTCTAATCCCCAGTATGGTGGGTAGTGTTTGGAGTTGGGTGGGGCCTTCCTCACTCTTTTTGCCACGTGAGAACATAGGAAAAGCATTGCCATCCATGAACCAAAAAGCAGGCTCTCACCAGACCCCCATCTGCCCGTGCCTTGATGGGCCCGTGCTTCAGAACTGTGAGCAACAACTACTTACTGTTGAGGCCCTCCAGTCCATGGCATCCCTGGTGTAGAGGACCCAACAAAGACAAATTACAGCCACATAACTTACACAGCTACTGCCAGAGAAGCAGCCAAAGGTACAGAGGGAGGAAAGAAACCCAGGTGCTCTTCCCGTCTTCGTACCCCCACCTCCTCACACCTCCCTGCCACTGAGCAAATGCTGCCAGGCGCCAGCTGAAATGGCAGGAGACACAGGGCAGAACTATTCCACAGCTGAGGCATGAAGAACACACCGTGTAGGAAAGGGAGGAAGAAATTTTAAACAGGGTAGGAAGGAAAATCCTTTCTGAGCAACATGTATTGAGGTGTGGTTCTACTTTTAGTGTTGGATTGGTTCAAAGTTCTGTTCTCAGGCTGCTATAGGTGAACCAAATTTTTGTTTCCTTATATCAATTTCTTCCTCACATAGAATTACTAGTCAATTTCTTTCTTTCCTTTTTTCTTTGCTTAACTTATTTAATTGGCTCTCTAAACATTTAATATTCCATCTGTTTCTACTTGACAGGGAGGGGATGAGAAAGAACAAAATTACAAGTATAGGCAGTAAAACATGTGAATCTTCAAAACAGCATTTTGAGTAAAAGAAGTAAAACCCAAAGAAGCACCTTGCTCTATATTACATTGGATGCTTTGATATTTCTTTGTTATTTTTTAGGTAAGTAAAATGTAAGATAAATATTTATTGGCATCAAGCTTTGATAAGAATGATTTTGCCTATGGAATCAGAACATGTGAAGTGCATTAACAGGAATCCACATATCCATCTCCCTATAAGAAATGCCCTTATGCTTTAAAAAAATTTTTTATCTTGCTTCCTATTACCACTTATCCCACATATACCTTCTTCCTTGAAATCGTCTTTCCGGGGCCCCAAAAAGCATTGTCTACCTGCCCAGTATGAATGAGTTTATTCTCCTTGTTGCTTGTTAACCTTTGATTACTTCCTATGTGAACTAAATTGTGTACTGTCCACATTCATTGCCTAAACCTCATACATAACTCTCAATACTGGAAAAATAACTACAACACTACTCCACAGCACTGAACTGAAGCTTACACCATGGAAACTAACTCTAAACTTACAAAGCACATGTCACCGGTCACTGGCCGCTTTCTTCTTTTTGAACCACATACTCAAGCCTTGCCGAGACAAGGCCACCAAAAATTAGGTTGCCTCCCAAAAAAAAATGGGAGAGAGAGAGGATGCCCAGCACTCCCGCAACGCACGGCTCGAGTAAAAACAACTTCTATTACACAGATGGTGGCTAATTTTCGCCAAGATTCAGCGTTCGAATAAAAATTTTCAAACGACGCTGTCAGTAGAAGCCTAATTTTCAGAAAATATAAGTGGAAGGAAAATTTTAATTTTTACGTTTCAAGCTTAGACTTGGTGCAATGCACTGTGGGTATGTAAATAAGGCGCCTACCGCTCTTTCGATTCCGGAAATACCTTGGTATTCACATGGTGCCCTGTGTCACCGTTAGGAGGCGAGGCTGAGAATTGGCTGCCTGGGATCTAAACGGCGTCTTGATAAGATTCGAGTTTTATATGTTTTATGTGTTCATACATCTGAGTTTGATTTCTGTGAAATAAAGACTTTCGCAGTTGTATTGAAAATGAAAAAATAAGCAAGTGGTTTTCGGACATACTTCTGGACGGTGGTGCCTTCCTTCTGTGGGAGGCGGGGGGTGGGCGGGTGCGGGAGGGATGTGACTGGGAAGGGGCTCCCAGGGTTTTAAATTTTGACCATTTCCTTTTTCTTAAGCTGCATGGTGGGCGCACGGGTGTTTGGTTTGTTGTGTTTTAAAAAGTGTATATGCACTCTTGCATATTTTGCATCTTTGTCTGCCACTGGAGAAAAATCCCTGGCAGTGTCCTGTTTAAAGCTGGAGCTTGCACCCTGGCTTTCAGGTTTCCGGACCCTCCTGGCGCTGTTGCTGCGGAAGCGCTGTTGCTGCGGAAGAAATCTTGCATCTGAGGTTCAGTCCTCCCATCTTCTCACCCTGTGCCTTTGCCACGCGCTGTTCGGCCAGAGCCCAGCAGCCTGCACGGACCTCCCTCCCCATCCATCCCTCCATCCATCCATCCATCCATCCATCCATCCATCCATCCATCCAGACCCTGCTGGTCACAGCACGACCCCGCGAGAGGAAATGCAGCTCTGCTTGGTGTGTGTTTTCTGGCTGCTGCTGCAAACATGCCGCTTCCCAACTTTGACACCGCTGAGCCAGCACATCTGTTTTTCCTTTTGCTGATGCTTTTGCTAACAAGGCGATCAAATTTGACATATGTTTGATTTAAAGTCTTGGAATACTGTACAATTGGAAAACGTCTTTTGGACGTGGTTCACTTGCCATACAATTCACCCACTTGAAGTGTATACTTTAGTGATTTTTAGTATATTCACAGGGTTGTGCACTCATTACCACAGTCTGATTTTATAACATTTTTGTCACCCCAAAAGAGACTCTGAACTCATTAGCAGTTACGCCCCACACTTCCACACCTCAGAAAATGTAAATGGAAGAAAATTTTACATTTTAAGCGTGGCCTTGGTGCAATTCACTGTGGGTATGTAAATACGGCACACCACCTTTCTAATCTACCTTTTGTCTCTGAAGTGCCTGTTCTGGACTTTTCATATACAGCCATTTCTCAGTATCTGCACATTTGTTCTAGGTCAGAGGTGGGCAACCTTTTTGTGAGTGCGTGGCAAAACCAGCAAAATCTCTGACTCAAAATTCTTCTGCGTGCCAACCCTAATTTTTTGAGAACATGTTACGCCTACTTGATATCTCTTAAGGTGTATGTATGTGAAGAACCTTGAAGAAATAATAAAATTCATTTGAGCGACAAAAACACAGTATATGATGATGAAAAATACACTTATTTTTTAATGTATACATGTACACTGATAGTCCGACAGAAAACTTTATGACTCCGTTTGATATTATCAGTGGGACTTTTGCTGCTGCATCACTGATGACAGAGATTTTACATCAGGTTTATATTTCGTGACCTTCAGAGATATGCACGAGCTACTACTTTCATCCGTCAGGCTACTCCTATTGCGACACTTGACAAAATTCATCACTGAGAACAAAGATTCACAAGCGTATGTGGATGAAACCAAAACACTGGTCGGATCTAGGAAGGCAGGGAGAGTTAAGGCACAGGCATAGAAATTGCTCTTCCCCTCTCTCGTCAATCCATGTCTATGGTCTTTAAGATAACTTGTTATGTAAAATTATTTATTTACCTAAGATGCACCTACACTGAATTTATCTGAAAAATAAAAAAGTCGATATTAAGAAAAAAATTGTAAATGGAAGATTATAAGAGAGGGTTTCGCATGCCAGCAAAAGTTACTGGCGTGCCATGTTTGGCACACGTGCCAGAGGTTGCCCACCCCTGTTCTAGGTCCCTCCATCAATACCAAAGTCCACAGATGCTCAAGTCCCTTCCATAAAATAGCACAGTTTTTGTATGCACATCTTCCTGTGTACCATAAGTCATATCGAGATTACTTATAATACCTAATACAATGTAAATGCTATGTAAGTAATTGTAATATTGATTGTTTAGGGAATAATGACAAGGAAAAAAGATCCTGATATCATATGTTTAAGTAGATGCAAAGGATGAATATTTTGTGCATTGTAAATATTGATACTCTGAGCTGTTACATCATTTTAAATGTAAACAATGGGAGGTAAAGTACCCAAGGGAGTTGAAAGTTACCACCATAAATTTTTAATTTTAACATAATTATTTTAGTTCTTGAACTTGTTGGTCATTCCCATTTATCCAATAATTGAATACAAGTATATTTTTATACCTGAAAGTTTCTTTTTTTATTTATTGTTGACAGTATTACAGATGTTCCCCATCCCCCCCCCCCTTTGCCCTCCTCCATCCAGCCCCCGCCCCAGCCCAGACCTTCCCACCACTATTGTCTATGTCCATGGGCTATACATGTATGCATATGGTTCTTTGGTTAATCTCTTACTGCCCCCCTCACCCTTCCCCTCTGAGATCTATCGGTCTGTTCCATGCATCCACGCCTCTGGACCTATTTTGTTCATCAGTTTGATTTGTTCATTAGATTCCACATATAAGTGAGATAAAGTGATATTTGCCTTTCTCTGACTGGCTTATTTCACATAGCATCATAATCTCCTGGTTCATCCATGCTATGGCGAAGGATAAGAGATCTTTTTTTTTAAAGCATATTTTTATTGACTTCAGAAAGGAAGGGAGAGGGAGAAAGAGATAGAAACATCAATGATGAGAAGGAATCACTAATCAGCGGCATCCTGCACGCCCCACACTGAGGATAGAGCCCATAACCCAAGCATGTGCCCTGACCAGGAATCGAACCATGACCTCCTGGTTCATAGGTCGATGCTCAATCACTGAGCCAGGCCAGCAGGGCGAGAGCCTTCTTTTTTTTACAGTCACATAGTATTCCATTATGTAAACGTACCACAGCTTTTTTATTTTTAATTCTTTATTGTTTAAAGTATTACATATGTCTCCTTCTTCCCCCATTGACCTCTCCCCGGCCAGTCCCACCCCACAGCACATGCCTTCACCCCCCTGCTGTCTGTGGACTGTGTCCATGGATTATGCTTATATGCAGGCATACAAGTCCTTTGATTACTTTCTTAACACCCTCCCCGCCCCCGCCTTCCCTCTGAGATTTTCCTGTCTGTTCGATGGTTCTATGTCTCTGGATCTATTTTTGTTCATCAGTTTATGTTGTTTATTATATTCCACAAATGAGTGAGATCATGTGACATTTATCTTTCTCCAACTGGCTTATTTCACTTAGCATAATACTCTCCAGGTCCATCTATGCTGTTGCAAATGGTAAGAGTTCCTTCTTTTTTTACAGCAGCGTAGTATTCCATTGTGTAGATGTACCACTGTTTTTTAATCCACTCATCTGCCGATGGGCACTTAGGCTGTTTCCAAATCTTAGCTATTGTAAATCCTGCTGCTATGAACAGGATTTGAATTGGTGTTTCCAGATTCTTGGGATATATTCCTTGAACTGGGATCGCTGGATCAAATGTCAGTTCCTTTTTTTTTTTTTTTTTTTTTTTTTTTGAGGAAACTCCACACTGTTTCCTACAGTGGCTACACCAGTCTACATTCCCACTAGCAGAGTACTAGGGTTCCTTTTACTCCACATCCTCACCAGTATTTGTTGTTTGTTGATTTATTGATGGTCGCCGTTCGGGCAGGTATGAGGTGATACCTCATTGTAGTTTTAATTTGCATCTCTCTGATGATTAGTGACTTTGAGCATGTTTTCATATGTCTATTGGCCATCTATGTGTCCTTTCCCCAGAAGTTCTAGGCAGTGTCTATTGGATTGCTTGTCTTCCTGGTGTTGAGCTGTATGAGTTCTTTGTATATCTTAGAAATTAACCCCTTATCGGATGCACCATTGGTGAATATGTTCTCCCATACAGTGGGTTCTCTTTTCATTTTGTTAGTGGTTTCTTTTGATGTGCAGAAGCATTTAGTTTGATGTAGTCTCATTTATGTTTTTTCCTTTGTTTCTCTTGCCCTAGGAGATGTATCTCGAAAATACTGCTCCATGAGATGTCTGAGATTTTACTGCCTATGTTTTCTCCTAGGATACTTATGGTTTCAAGACTTACATTTCATTCTTTTATCCATTTTGAGTTTGTTCTTCTGTATGGTGTAAGTTGGTGGTCTAGTTTCATTTTTATGCTTGTACCTGTCCAATTTTCCCAACACCATTCATTGAAGAGACTGTCTTTATTTCATGCTCTTGCCCCCTTTATCAAATATTAATTGGCCATAATGGCATTGTTCCCAGGAAGGGGACCTGGCCCTGAGCAGGTCTGCCTAGGGCCAGCTGTTAGTGTGTGGGTTCTTGACTTCATGCAGAAAAAATTTCGTGAGTCCAGGTGAAATTTAGAGGACATTTATTAGAGTGGGCATGTTAAACAAGAAAGGACTGCTTTGGCTCACTAAGAAGTCAGATAAAAGGGGGCCTTGGGAACAGGTACAGGGGGTTTGCCTGCGATGAACTGTCACTGCCCATTGCTGCCCTGGTTGCAAACTCCTGGGGTCCCTTAGAGTTTAGGAGATGCATGGCTCTGGGGAAGGAAGGGGAGGGTGAGGAGGCCCGGCTATGCTCCTGGGAGAGTGAGCACTCCCTGGGACCTTTGTTTTGAGGGGTTTCAAAGGGTGGGCTTGTAGGGAAGGTCTTAGGGTAGGATCTCAATAGAATATTCATCACCTTTATGCTGCTATACCAAAATGAGATTTATTTTCTTAACCTCATCTGTCCTTGGGTGTGGTTGGCAAATGGCACTAATTGGATTTCTGCTGTCTCCCTGAGTAGGGTGATTTAAGCTATTTACCCTCTGGTTGGGGAGGAGGAGTACACACCTTTTACTTAAGTGTCTTTGGTTTAGGGAAGATAGGATTTACTAACTGCAAACTGTTGTTTAAATATCTGTCTCAATAGTTTCCCTATTTCACTTGTCCTGGCTTATTGGCCTGCCTCATTGTGGGCGATTTTTGTTCCATTGGTCTAAAATGGAACAAAATGCCCATTTTTGTGCCAGTACCAGGCTATTTTTATTACAATGGCTTTGTAGCATAGTTTGATATCTGCTATTGTGATTTGTCCAACTTTGTTATTCTTTCTCATGATTGCTGAGGCTATTCGGGGTCTATTTTAATTCTATGAACCACACGCTATCCTGATAAGCTCAGCGAAGGCCTGCGTAGTGGACTTGCAAACTCTGAGACCTAAAGTATCCACAGAGGGAGGTGTAAAATGCAAACTTTTTAACGAAAAGCAGTTTATGGCAGGTAATCATGTCCTAGGCTAGAATCTTCCTTGACAAAAGTCAATCTGTGTTTTAACTGAGCCTGACTATTGTCTTTTGCATCTACCATAATATACCTTTGGAATGGCAGGGTAACTTTCCTTTTTCTGGGCCCCTCTGGGCGCAACCAATGCACAACCAGAACAGAGACAACAAATCTTCTCATTATTATTTCTATCATGTTAATTGTCAGATGCTTTTTATTAACTATCCTATAGTTACTGCCTATGTAAAAGATGGATCATTTTACTTTTTATCTCATCCCGGAGGTGTCCCTCCTTTGCTTTCTCCCACTTCCCTAATCTATCACCAATGAATTTCATGTAACCTACTTATGTCTTCTCTTTTGATTGTAAAGTATAAAAGGTGCAAAACTGCTGTCCTCTGGAGCATTTTCTCAATCCCTTGAGATTTTGCTTCCCAGCAAGTGTCGACAGTTTGTCTAAAATAAAGTCACGAAAATTCTCCATAGGTTTGAATACATTGACAGTTCCATATACATTTTTGGAATATTTGTTCTAGATCTGTGAAATATGCCATTGGTATTTTTTAAAATATGTTTTTATTGATTTCAGAGAGGAAGGGAGAGGGAGAGAGATAGAAATATCAATGAGGAGAGAGAGTCATTGATCAGCTGCCTCCTGCATGTGCCCAACTGGGGATTAAGCCCACAACTCGGGCACGTACCCTGACTGGGAATTGAACCTCCTGGTTTATAGGTTGATGCTCAACCACTGAGCAACACTGGCCGGAGGGTATTTTACTAAGGATTGTGTTGAAATTGCTTTGGGTAGTATGAACATTTTTATTATGTTAATTCTCCCATATCCATCAACACAGTATATGCTTCCATTTTTTGTATCTTCCTCTATTTCTTTTTTCATTTTGGATGCCTTTTATTTCCCTTCTTATCTGCTGTGGCTAGGACTTTCAGAACTATCTATATATATAAAAGGCTAAGTGTACTTCCCACTGTCTGACCAGTTGCTATGACATGGACTGACCACCAGGGGGCAGACGCTCAATGCAGGAGCTTCCCTGATGCACACTTGCCATTTACAGCGAAACGGTAGTGCAGACCTGGCTGACAAAGCAACACTCAGCTTCCCCCAAGTGGGACACAGGCCCTGCCACAACCCCCGAGCGACAGCCTACCAAATCGCAGCTGACGCTGCTGAGACCCCATGGCCAGCCCAGAAACAGTCGCTGTGGGCACCAGGTAATGATATCACGTAGCAACGCCCGGCTTCCTCTCCCTATGACTAGCTTCCTTGCAGTTTCTTCAGCCCAGGAACACGACTTGCTTTATACCCAGGTGGAAACATTTACACTGTAACCAAATCTCTGTGAAGTGTTTTCCCGTGCTTCATCTCATTTGATCCTCACAGAAGTCCTGGAGTAGGTTGATAGGAGACTCAGTGGAATCCTATTTCTTTTCATTAGCCCGAAAATGGAGATTTAGAAAGTTTAGAAACTTGACCCGACTGAAAAGAAATAAGAAATGGTGGACCTTGAAAATGACTTCAGGTTTTCTCACTGTGCAGAATATAGTCAAACACTGCTAGAGTTAAATATTTCACCCTTTGTTCTCCCTGCGTGATCTACAATAATAATCTGCTTTGTGTTGATATTTACTGCCGAGTTGCTGACAATTACCTGAAAGAGAAATTGGGGTGTTTCACGGGGCTGGAAAAAGTTTAGCTAAATCAGAAAGCAGATTTAATTAAGCAAGTTTATTCTATATATATAAAAAGCTAAGTTGACTTGCACATGCATGATACATATAAAGCTCTCGCTGGTGCCAATCACATGCATACGTTTCCATCTGTCATTGTCGATTGTGAATTTGGTTGACACTTTTATTATAGAGAAAGAGCGAATAGTGATATTAAAATATTTCTTCTAATTAATTTCCTTTGAATGTGCACAAATTCATGCACCGGGCCACTAGTGTTGAATATGAGTGGTGTAAGCAGGCATCCCTGTCTTATTCCTATTCTTAAGGGAAAGCCTTTTAGTTTTTGTACATTGAGTATGATGTTGGCTATAGGTTTGTCATGCATGGCCTTTATTATGCTGAGGTATGGTCCCTCTAGTCCCCTTTTTAAAAATATATGTTTTTATTGATTTTTAGAGAGGAAAGAAGAGGAAGAGAGAACTGGTGACCTCTTGGTTCCTGGGTGGATGCTCAATCACCGAGCTACACAGGCTGGGCTATTCCCACTTTGGTGAGAGTTTTTATCATAATTGGGTGCTGGATTTTGTCAAATAATTTTTCTCTGTCTATTGATATGATCATGTGATTTTTATCCTTTATCTTGTTTATGTCATGTATCACATTTATTGACTCACAAATATTATACAATACTTGCATCCCAGAAATAAATCCCACTTGGTCATGATGTATGATCTTTTTAATGTATTCCTGGATCAGATTTGGTAGTATTTTGTTAAGGATATTAGCATCTATGTTCAGCAGGGATATTGACCTATAATTTTCTTCCTTGTAGTGTCTTTATCTGGTTTTGGAATTAGGATAGTACTGACCTCATAAAAAGAACTTGAAAGTCTTTCTTCCTCTTAATTTTTTTGGAATAGTTTGAGGAGGATAGGTGTTACTTCTTCTTTGAATATTTGGTGAAACTATCCAGTGCAGGACTTTACTTGCTGGGAGTTTTTTTGTTTGTTTGTTTTTTATTACTACTTCAATTTCATTAGTTGTTATCAACATATTTAGGTTTTCTGATTCTTGGCAGATTGTATATTTCTAGGAATTTGTTCATTTCATCCAGGTTGTCCAATTTGTGGCATATAGTTATTCATAGTATCTTCTTACAATCCTTGCATTTCTGTAATGTTATTTGTTACTTCACCTCTTTCATTTCTGATTTTATTTATTTGGTCCTCTCTCTGTTTCTCAATGAGTCTGGCTAAAGGTTCATTAATATTGTTTATTTTTTCAAATAACCAATTCTTGAAAGGATTTTTATCCTTTATTTTGTTTATGCGATATACCTTTTTGTTTGTTTGTTTTTTAGTCTCTATGTCATTATTTCCACTCTGATCTTTATTATTTATTTTCTTCAACTTACTCTGGGCTTTTCTTGTTGTTCTCTTTTCTACTCTTTTTAGTTATAGTGTTAGATTGTTTATTTGAGCTTTTTCTTGTTCTTGAGGTAGGCATGTAATGCTATGAACTTCCTTCTCAGGACTACATTCACTGTGTCCCATAGAGTTGGGGTTTTTGTGTTTCATTTCCATTTGTTTCCAGGAAGTTTTTATTTATTTATTTTTATTTTTTATTGACTTCAGAGAGGAAGGTAGAGGAACAGAGAGATAGAAACATCAATGACGAGAGAGAATCATGGATTGGCTGCCTCCTGCATGCCTCACACTGGGGATCAAGCCTGCAACCTGGGCATGTGCCCTTGACCAGAATCGAACCTGGAACTCTTCAGTCCACAGGCCGATGCTCTATCCACTGAACCAAACCAGCTAGGGCTCCAAGAAGTTTTTTATTTCTTTCCTGATCTCATGGGTAATCTATTTATTGTTTCACAACATGCTATTTAGCTTCCATCTGATAGAATGTGTTTTAGTTTATTTATTGTAGTTGATTTTTAGTTTCAAGTCATTGTGATCCAAGAAGATGCTTGATATGATTTACATATTCTTGAATTCATTAAGACTTATTTTTTATCCTAACATGTGGTACATCTTTGAAAATGTTTCATGTGTACTTGGGAAGAATGTATATTCTGCAGCTTTGGCATAGAATCTTCTGTAAATATCAATTAAATCCATTTCATCCAGTGTGTTGTTTAAGGTTATTGTTTCCTTGTTGACTTTTTATCTGGAGGATCTATCCACTGATGTCAGTTAAAGTCCCTACTGTGACTGTATTGCTGTTGATCTCTCTCTTAAAGTCCTCTAAGAGTTTTGTTTGTTTTTTATACATTTAGGTGCTCCTATATTGGGTGCATATACGTTTCCAAGGGTTATATTTTCTTGTTGGACTGATCCCTTTAGTATTATGTAGTGACCTTTTTTGTTTCTTTTATGGCGTTTGCTTTGAAGTCTATTTTTTTTTCCAATTTTCAGTTCATATCTTTTCTTCTTCTTCTTTAATCCTCACTGAGGATATTTTTACATTGATTTTTAGAGAGAATAGAAGGAAGGAGAGAGTCAGAGAGAGAGAAACATCAATGTGAGAGAAACACATCAATTAGTTGCCTCCTGCATGCATCCCAACCTGGGGCCGCAGATTGAGTATGTGCCCTTGACCAGAATTGAACCTGCTACCCTTTGGTTTATGGGCCAACGCTTTATCCACTGAGCCAAACTGGCTAGGGCTGAAGTGGTTTTTTTTGTGTGTGTTTTTTTTATTTTTTATTTTTTTCAGATATGCGCTTGCTACCCCAGCTCTTTTTGTTTGTTTACATTTGCATAGACTATTTTTTTCCATCCCTTCACTTTCAGTCTGTGTGAGTCTTTTGTTCTTAGTTGGGTCGCTTATACACAGCATATATATGGGTCATGTTTTCTTATTCATTCAGCTGCCCTATGTCTTTTGATGAGAGCATATAATCCATTTACATTAAGGCTATCATTGATAGGTACTTATTTATTGCCATTTTCTTTATACCTATAGTCTTCTCTCCCTTCTTCTTTTTCTTTTTCTTCATCACTGATTTTAAAATAAAGATCTTAGAGCCAAACCCTAATCTGGGAAAAAAAGCAAACAAAAATATCCCCATAAAAATTTGAAGCCACGATAAAATCAAAGAAATATTGAAAATAATTGAAAACTGCCTCTTTCAAGACTCTGAAATAAGTTGTAGACATGCTATTTATCTCATTCTGAAGATAGGATTATAAATGAAAATGTCAAAGAACAGTTCTCTATAAAAATGACATCCCTAAGCCTTAGTTTTGAAATACTTCTAAAATTCACTATAGTATAGGAGCTCTCTTTGAGATAGGTTACAAAAGAATTCACTAGAGCCAAAGAACAATGCCACCATAATTTTTCTATTTCAATATAAAGATAAGTAATAGAGTATTATCAGTAATTTCTATTAAACCTAATAGTTTTGAATTCTCTCCCATTAGAGAGAGGTGGAGGATATGGTAAGATACACATTTCTTTCCTTCAGCCCTAATACGTTTTTATTTGTACTGCAGATTTAACCAATAACCACAGTTGACCTTTATCTCAATGTATAGCTCACTGTTCATCCATAGTAAAACGTACCATGTTGGTAATCATTTTCTTTTGAAATCTTTTTAGTTTGTCCAAAGGGCACTTTTCAAAGAGCAGGAACAAACACTCTAAGGAATACTTAGAGGCTGTATAGCCTGCCTTTTGTACTATTCAACCTTTTACTTACAAAGAGCTCTTTTAAACTCCAAGTTTCACACCAACTGTGTCAAAGAGAGTCTGAAACAATACCTTCTGCCAGTTATTTCCTTGCAATGGTTGAAGGGACTTCCCATTATGAGCTGCATGTTTGAAAATAGACCTGCAGAGAGAATGTCACTTTCGTAGGGCCCAAAAGACAACTTCCTGATAAACTGGAATTTATATCATTTGGATAACTTTATGCACAAATGTATTAAGCCACATAATATATTGAGAGGGACAGAATATGTTATAACTTCAAAAGACATTTATTATTCCAAATTCATAGTTAAAAATATTTTTTCTTAAGTATTCCATGCAAATTTGTAAATTCATTTGCACTTCTGAGCCAGCACCTTGTACTTTTCTACTCCTCTACAAATTTGACATTTTTATCCCATTTATGTAGATATACATTTTGTCCTATCTATAAAATTAGTAAGGAAAAACCTGACTATAAAGAAAGAAAAGTATTGGGTAATAGAATTCGCTTTGGATTATGGAAATTTACTATCTATTTTCTATCTTCAATTGATTAAGCACAGTGAAAAAACAAAAAGGTGAAAATATAAAACCCATCTTTCAGATATGTTTCTACTCATGTTTCCCCTAGAATGGCACCAATTTTACTTATTTTAATTAACTTGTCAGATTAAAGAGATTCTGTCTTGGCTATGATTGAGGATTCTGTCTTGTATATAGCCAAAACATAACTGGGATAAAATTTCAATTGGTGGCAGAATAATATGTACAAACAAGTCAAGTCAGAATGAATAAAGCAAGTTTGAGGAGTGGTGTCCTGAGGCCAGTTTAGATATAGCACAAAATTATTATGGACATGGGCAGATCAGAAAGTGGTCTGTGTGACTTTTACGACTTGAGTGTGCTGCCTCTCAACTTCCCTGTCTGTTAGCTTCATCAAGTCCAAAGGGAGGCACTCCGTTTTCTGGGGAAGATCAAAGTGTTCAGTGATGACCGCTTTGTCATTGTGGTTGGCCTCCTTCAACTCCATCTCCCTACTTGTCTTCTCTTTTAAATATAAACCTATGCCTACCTCTTATCCAACTTATGTTCTCAAATCCCAGCAATGTGATATCAACACAAAATTTGGCGCCACTTTTCCAAATGCAGCAGACATCACTTGGCCATATTCTGGAAACCAAGGGCACCCCACTGGTGAATTCCCATTTCATCTGCACATAGAAATCCGGAGTCTCAAGAATTTTTTTTTTTTGAGCAGCTCAGGAACTCCTTCAAGGCCCATGGAAGTGAAAGGAATATTAGACACAGGAAAGGCAGTATCAGGGAAAGGGGGTCCATGGGGAGGAATACATATATTCACAGAGGATAGAGGAATATTACAAGATAAGGGGAAGAGGAATAGGGCATCATTGGGTGAGCTTTGAACTTTGAAACTGATATTATGTGGGAGAATGACTAATTAGGAAAGCATGAGGACATAAATTAAGGAAGGGTCCAATTAGAAAGGGTCATGAAGAGACAAAGACTTCTCGGCATTTATAAACCCCTAGACCAGCGGTTCTCAACCTGTGGGTCGCGACCCCTTTGGGGGTCGAAAGACCCTTTCACAGGGGTCGCCTAAGACCATCGGAAAACACATATATAATTACATATTGTTTTTGTGGTTAATTACTATGCTTTAATTATGTTCAATTTGTAACAATGAAAATACATCCTGCATATCAGATATTTACATTACGATTCATAACAGTAGCAAAATTACAGTTATGAAGTAGCAACGAAAATAATTTTATGGTTGGGGGTCACCACAACATGAGGAACTATATTAAAGGGTTGCAGCATTAGGAAGGTTGAAAACCACTGCCCTAGACAAAGAAACTCAGAGAGCTGAACTAGATTTTTCCCATTAGAGAGAGCAGGTTTTCCCCTTTAGGGACCTCTTTGGGGACACCTCCCCAGTGCGAGTCTGTATACACTTGCAGTAAACTTCTACACGGTTGCTTAAAAATCTTTTAGACCATGAATCTTATTCTTCAAACCTCATAGGGCAAGAACCCACAAGGAGAGTCTGCTCGCCAAAGTCCACACATGTAACAGAAGTGTTATGGTAGTCTCGATGTTGAAGAACTGTGTACACCATCTCAGGGTCATCAGTGCTCACAACCTCCTGTAAAAGTATCCATTCCTCACAAGTTTCTTGATTTATGTCGGAGCAAGACTGGCAGATTCCAAATGTCCTAAAGAAATAGCAAGATGCAATAAGGTTCGACCTGGTGGATCCAACAAGATATTGCAGTCAGGGTGCTTTTATATATGAGAGCAGCAGCCTTTGTAGAGTGTGGTTTATGAAAATTTGTGATACTTCTTTACAGTTCACCAAAAAAAATGGATAATCTGTGCCAATCTACTCTTTTTATTTTTACCTTTATACAGAGTTTCTAGGACACATCACTATTTCTCCTCTATCTCCACCTTATTCTATTCCTTCCATCTTCAGATATAGTTAGAGGAGATGTATTTTGGATCAGGGTTAACTATTTGCCTCAAATTAAAATATACTAATGAGCTCGGCTGGTGTGGTTTAGTGGTTGAGTGTTGACCTATGAACCAGGAGATTACGGTTCAATTCCTGGTTAGGGCACATGCCCGAGTGGCAGGCTTGATCCTCAGTAGGGGCCGTGCAGGAGATGGCCGATCAATGGATGATTCATGCTCATCATTGACCTTCCTTCCTTCCTTCCTTCCTTCCTTCCTTCCTTCCTTCCTTCCTTCCTTCCTTCCTTTCTTCCTTTCTTCCTTCCTTTTTAATATATTTGTATTGATTTCAGAGAGGAAGGGAGAGGGAGAGAGAGATAGAAACATCAATGATGAGAGAGAATCATTGATTGGCTGCCTCCTGCACACCCTCAAGCTCATAACTCAGGCATGTGTCTTTAAATGGAATCAAACCCGGAACCCTTGAGTCCACAGACTGATGTTCTATCCACTGAGTCAAATTGGCTATGGCTCATCATTGATGTTTCTCTCTCTCTCTCTCTCTCTCTCTCTCTCTCTCTCTCTCTCCTTCTCCCTTCCTCTCTGAAATCAATACAAATATATTTTTTAAAAATAAGGTATACTAATGACCACAGGTGTTGCCTCAACATTAAAAACTACTAGTAATCATTTCAAACCATCTCACTTCACTTATTGAGGGATCTGATTAGAATTAAAGGCTTCCTTTGAGAGAAGGATCCTCCAGGCTAAATCTGAGACAGCTAATCCTGGCCCTGAAGGAACAGCTAGAAGAACCTGAGCTTTTTCTTGAAGTAGGCAGGCTGGCCAAAATGCCAGACAGAACCAAACCTAGTGCATTCCATGCCTTCTCTAGTGCAGGATTTCTATGTAGAGGCCCAGGAAGACCCACCCACTACATGCCCTGGGCTCACTTCAGAAGAGGGGTGGAAATTGGAAAGGGAACTGCAAATGGAACCCATTAGCTCTGCATTCCAAGGGGAATTGATGATACTGTTGCAGGAATGGCAGCAGGTGTTAGAACCATAGGGTCAGACCAGACCTGTGTTCAGCTACCTTGGTATTTGAGTTCTAGCTAGGAAACAAATCAGAGCTAAGACCCAAACTATAAGAGGACATTTATTTGGTAAATCATGAAGGTAGAAAAAGAGTAATTTGTAGGAGAAACGGGCTTAGGAAACAAGTTACAGAGGTAAAGGAAGGGCCCTTGAAGGTTGGGAGTGAGGAAGCTAATGGTAACACACCTGGGGGGAAGGGAGAAGGATGGGGGAGAGAAAGGGAAGGTGGGGGGCATGCTCCCAGGAAGAAGAGTGCTCTGGGTCCTCTGTCCTGAGGGTTTTAAAAGTGGAGAGTTTAGGGGAGTTCCAGGGGAAGATCGCAATAGAATATTCAGCAGCTTTCCAGGTGTGTCCTTCAGGGTCTGGTCTCCAGTAGTGACAGGCACCCCGGACCCATCAGTTGACTGATTGGTTGGCGCTAGGGCAGGGGTCATTATCCAAAGCAGCTGGTCCTGAGGTCGGCCCTGGGGTCACTGGTCTGGTTTTGTTGCTTTTCTGGGGCTGGAGCTGAAAAACAACTGAGGCCTAGATGTTATCTTTAGGGAGGAAAAGTCAGGGGGTCCAAAATGCATGACCAGCGATATGCTAGGAGAGGAAAGGTCACCCTGGGGGTGACATCCACTCTACAATTGTCTATTGCTAGGTACCTGGGGCTTTCTGTCCTGATGATCCTTTTTTCTCTTCTCCCTGATGACCTTCTGTACCTGGCCCATCCTCCTTGCTCTGCTCATGTCTATCTAACTGCCTACCACATTGCTTTTTAGAGTTCAAATCAACATCTTTCTGGATAAATATATATTTTTAACAGAATCTTTTTATTATTTTTAAAATATATAAAAGCAATTCCCATCAGTAGCAATACAAAGTTATATATTTTAACCAGATTGTTCTTAGGATACCTTTTTTTGAATACCTTTAGTAGTTAACTATTTTGATAGTGGGGAAGGGCATGTAATAAGAATAGAGCCACAGTTGTTTAATGGTTATTCACCTGACTAACTATAGATAAGAGGTTTTCTTACAGACCCTGGGGAACTGGAGGATGTGCTGTAAGAAGAAAAACAGCTGTAAAAAGTGAGACACCTTGGGCCCAGATGGGTCCACTGCTCAGAAAAGAAAATGAATTTTGAGAACAGACAAAGGACAGGACAGGCTTTGATTTGGTTGCTGTGCCTGGACCCTGACCCTCTCTGAGACTTTGCCTCAGGAATGCTGACCATTCTCCAGTCCCAGGAACTGGAGGAGTTGGGTTTTAACACCATTGAAAATTAACTGCCTTGTTATTGGATTTTAAGATCCTGGAAGGAGACACCCAGACTACCCCCCTCCCCCACCCCCACCCCCACACACCTTGCATACAGCCTCTCTTCCTTACCTATACTAATAAAAGGGTAATATGCTAATTAGACCAGGCATCTTCCAGACAAAGCCACAGTGGCGGGGGCCGAGGCAGAGGCTGTTAGGGGTGCTCAGGCCAGCAAGGAAGGACAGTTAGGGGCAATCAGGCCATCAGGCAGGCAGAGTGGTTAGGGGCAATCAGGCAGGCAGGCAAGTGAGCGGTTAGGAGCCAGCAGTCCTGGATTGTGAGAGGGATGTCTGACTGCCGGTTTAGGAATGATCCTGCAGGCATCGGGCCTAAACTGGCAGTTGAACATCCCCCAAGGGGTCCCGGATTGGAGAAGGTGCAGGCCGGGCTGAGGGACCCCCCACCCCCGCATGCATGAATTTCGTGCACCAGGCCTCTAGTCTCTATATAATTAGCAGGCTAGTGGGAGTTGGGAGAGGAGATTTTCGTGGATGACCTGCTGCTCTCTCATATGCAGGTATTATTGGGATAAATGCTCATATATGACTCAACCCTGTCTCTGCTTAATTGGCTCAAGTAGTGACAGGCAGCCCAGACCCATTAGTTGTCCGATTTTACCTTCTGTAAATAACCATCGCAGAAGACAGAACCCTGGGGAGTACAGGCACCCTCACTCGGCCAGTTTGTGTATGCATTCCCACAGACTGCACTGAGGTAACCTGGTAAACAATATCCTCCTCTCTTTTGCGTCAGTTTCCTATGTGTTGGGCTTCTTTTGGGATGGGAAGAGAAACATAAACTACTGTTCTAGTTAAAGTCTGTCTGAGATAGTTAGCATTGCCAGTGAAACGTTTCTAGTCACAAAGAAATGGGCTTTTGATTCCATATAACCATTTGTCTTTTTTGTCATGGTCTGACCCAAATTCCTTCTCTGCACACCTGGCCAGTATATGCATTTGTCTCAAATACTCACCTTGGGAAGGGCTGCAGTTAGGCCACATTGTTTAGCCACTAAGGTGAACCATTGGTAATCTCTCTCTCTCTCTCTCTCTCTCTCTCTCTCTCTCTCTCTCTCATCCTCCCTCCCTCCCTCTCTCTCTTTTTGTAAATACGGTTTTATTGGAACATCCATTCATATATGTATTATCTATACTCAATTTCCAGCTATAAAGGCAGAGTTGAGTAGTTGTGACAGAGTCGATATGTCCCACAAAGCTTCCGACATGTACTATCTGGCCCTTTACAAAAAAGTTTGCCCTGAACTAGAGTACAACCTCAGCAAACGCTCATTGAATCTTGTGATTGCACTCTGCTGATATATGGTTGTTTAAATTTCTCCTATTGGGAATAAGTTCACCTCAAAAGCTAAGGAAGGTGACCCAGTTCCAGAGGTTAGGAGAAATAGGAACGTGAAATAGGTAGCACATTTTTGCAGTTACTCTTGTTACAAGATAGCAAGAAGCTAGCAAAACTCCAGGGCAGGAGGAATAGGGAGACTGAGACAAGAAAATGAAACAAGGCCAAGCAGTTTGGGCAGCTTGCCGCTGGTTTGTAAATAACAAGCCATTATCTTCCCTAAGCCAAGGATACCTGAGAGCAAATGGTTAAAAGCCTCCCTAATGAGAGAATGCAGGAAAGGAGTGGGGGGAAGGGGAAAGAAAAAAAAAAAGGGCAGTTTTATTTTCCACTCCCTACACAGAAAAGCCAGCAGTCTCGGGGCTTGGCAAGATAAAATTGCCAGGTGCTGCTCACAAATTCTAAGAAGGCCACAACAAAGTAAAAGGGGAACCTTAAAAATTAATCTGTATCAAGATATTTGGCAGAGGAATTTTAAAATCTATAGACAGAAAAGTATAAAAGGCAGAACCCCCACTCCACTCGCTCTTCAGATTAGCTGAGAGCACATCTGTGCTACATCAGCCAGATGTATAGATTTGCTTGCCTTGCTTCTTTAATAAATTTGCACATTTTACTTTCCTAATAAATACTTTCTTAGTAAATTGGCTTTATCACAACACAGTCTTCTGAAGTCTCTCATTTAAATTTATTTATATGAGAAGACTAGAATCGAGGTTGAGGTTTGGCCCTCTCCCTTCAAGTCAGGTGGCTGTGAGAGGTGCCTGTAACATTCTCATAGCTCCTCACGTTATCCTTTCTATTTGTTGGGTTTCTATTTATACTTGACTTGGTCTGATATAAAAAAAAAATGTATGTGTTGAGTTATCTCTATGCTGCCCTGTCCTGTACTCTGTAGGATATTTAGTAGCATCTCTGGCCTCTATCCATCCATCCCTAGTATCACCTGCTTGTGCCCTGCCTGTAGCACCAGCCTGCACAGTTGTGAAAACCAAAACTATCTTCACACATAGACAAATGTCTCCAGAACAGAAGGACAAAATATCACCACCCCTCCCCCCTCCACTGAGAGCAGCTGGTTTAGCTGACTTAAACAAAGCAGACATATGACAAAATCAAAACCAAGATCTGTACCACCTGATTCCCGGTTCTGTAATCTCATCCTTGGAGGACTTGAACTCAGGGATAAGATTACTCATAGGTAATCTCTTATGTTTGCATTCCATTGTTCTGCTTCCTGAGGTCCCTGACTTTCTCCCAGGAAATCAATTAAAAAGGGACTGAGTTTTTTGTCAACCTGTCTGAAGCAATTTTCATTCACGTGTTCACCCTCTTAAAATGCAAATAAAGAATGCTTCCTTAGTGGGCACTCATACAATAAAAAAAGAAAAAAAAATACTTGAGTGCAAGGACTCAGGTCAGATTTTAACTCAACAGTTACTGTGTATTACACTCATTAAATAAGAATTGTCTACAATTCTGTTAATTATTGACAAACTTTTATTCATGCTGAGTATGCACTCTGCTTTGCAATGACATATGTATTGCTAAAGCTCTGTAAATGTGCCACATGAACACATCAGAAAGATTATACTGGGAATTTTGACTAAAATTTTTGTTTGAAAAGAACTCTGTGCTCGGCCAGTGTGGATCAGTTGGTTGAGCATCCTCCCATGCACCAGGAGGTTGCTGGTTCGATTCCAAGTCAGGACAAATGCCGTTTTCAGGCTCAATCCCCAGTAGGGGGCATGCAGGAGGCAGCCGATCCATGTTTCTCTCTCATCATTGATATTTCTATCTCTCTCTCTCTCCCTCTTCTTTCATCTCTCTGAAATCAATAAAAAACATATTAAAAAAAGAGAAAAGATCTTTGGAAGTCAATAAAGACAGATACAGAAAATTTAATTACAACTAATTTATGAAATAACACCATTTTCATGGAGTTTATAGTAGTCAATACAGGCTTCATTTAAAGTACAAACATCCGCCCAGCTGTCGTGGCTCAGTGATTGAGTGTCCTCCTATGAACCAGAAGGTCACGGTTCCATGCCCGATTGGGGCTTATGCCAGGGTTGTGGGCTCATCCCCAGTGTGGGGCTTGCAGGAGGCAGCCAATCAATGATTCTCTCTCATCATTGATGTTTCTCTCTCTCTCTCTCTCCCGCTCCCTTCCTCTCTGAAATCAATTTTTTTTAAAAAAGTGCAAACATCCAAGGCCACGGTTTGTCAACAAAGATCATATAAGATTAAGATACTCACTCTATGTCAACAACTCTCTAGCCACATGAGAAAAACTAACATAGAGGAAAATACGATATAGTTCAAAAACTGTTGTATAGGAAGTATATGGTTAAAGCATAGTTGCCAAGAAACGAACCCTATTTTGCTTGAGCATTCTCAAAGAACTTTTGAACAGGTACTCAGTAGTTTTTACTACTCTTATATTAATCCAACATAGGTCAAATTGCAACAAATATTAGAAGTTGTTTTCCGACTAACCCCACTAGGGTGTGGCACTACATTAAAGTAGATTATATTGAAAATTTTTTAAATTTTTAAAAGAATTTTATTGATTTCAGAGAAGAAGGGAGAGGGAAAGAGAGATAGAAACATCAATGTTGAGAAAGAATCATGGATCAGCTGCTTCCTGCACGCACCACACTGGAGATTGAGCCATCAACCCGGGCAAGTGCCCCGACTGGGAATTGAACCGAGACCTCCTGGTTCATAGGTCAACCCTCAAACATGCTGGCCGGGCTATATTGAATTTTATTTCTAATCCATTAGGCTTAAATGAACCATCAGTGTCATATTTGAAAATCTTTATATAATAATCTGCAAACATATTTATATGTTTTAATTGTGAATAAATTATCCTGTAGGAAAATAATAGAAATCCTATGTGTGTGATAGTAATTATATTTTTGCATTGTAATTTATTAATTTATTTTTATCCATATATTTATAAATGTATTTTAATATATTTATTAGGCAGCTACAATACTACAAGCACTCTCTCTGCAAGCTGAGAGCAATCAATGTATTAAAAATGTACCCTCATTGAAAGTGACAATGAAAATTGTGCCTCAAAAATATCCATCTCTTGTTCTAATAATGTCTTGGCTTCAGATAAATTATCGGTGAATATGCTATTCTGAGTGATCTGTCCAAAGAGGCTGAGACCAAATTTATTTAATTTGCTCATGCAGTATTAAATTAAGGCAATTACCAACAGGGCATCAAGAAACAGGATGAGGCCACCCTGCACTACTGACTTCAATTACCTCTCATGTAGGGTTGCTAAATTTGGCAAATAAAAATACAGATTATCCAGCTAATTTGAACTTCACATAGTTTTTTTTTTTTTAAATATAACTATGTCCTACATACAGGGGTGAACAGATGTAGGTCTACAGTTGTTCATATGGAAAATAATACAATGATTAATGATAATTCTGGAATAAACTCTGTTTTGTGTACTCACAACTGTAAACCTACTTTTGCCCATTTCTGTATTTTTTAGGAACATGTAAAAAAAAAGTATTTGTTGCTTATCTGATATTCAAGTTTAAACGAATGTCCTGTATTTTAACTGGCAAGATTAGTCACTAAACAATTGACTTTGTTGTTAGAGTAGGTAGTTAGATAGATAGGAGCAGGGCAGAGAAAGGACAAACTGACCAAAAACCGTGCTTAAATCAACAGGGAGAAGAGGGGATAGAAAGCTAAAAGTTAGGTAAAAACAGGGAGAAAGAAATTCGGTAAAAATGACATCTGGCACCAAAAGGGCAAATCTTACAAGACACCTGCAGGCACACAAAATTCTAAGAAGCTCTCCAGTTAAGCAGGCACACTAAATTCTCCTAAGCCCACCAGCTACTAGTAAAGGACAAATGATACAAGGAAATTAAGACAAAACGTGGGAGGGGCAAGAATAAGACCATAGCCAGGAACTAGACCCTCCTGCGGGCACTGGAACCTCACTTGAGACAGCTTGAGTGTCCCTAAGATGTATTTTCACTTTGAATAAAACTTTGCCACTTGCTGCAATTCTCAGTCTCTTGTGTTGAAATCCTTCCTCCAGAGGCAAGAACCTGATCTTGCTGATCCCCAGCACCACTGCCAGCATCACATACCATCTGGGTCTACCTCAGCAATACGAGTAGGTTCCTTCTTAAGTTTGTTTTTTAAATTTCCCTTGCCTGAAGCATTAATCCAGAAACATAGATTAGCAATGCATAAACTTTTCCTTGCCCCATGAAGAATTCTAGGGGAATTCTATCATCCATTACAACCATGAACAAAGAATTGAGTTTAACCTGAATGACTTCCATGGCCAAGATAAGATCATTAATCACTTCAGCCAAAGAGAAAGACATTTCTTAGCACACTTTTAAACAGAAATGACTACTGTAGTAGGAATAACTGCCAACTGGATGCTCATCTGAAAAAAAAATCAATTATCACTCTAGGAAGCTTTTAGATAGGAAGTAGCACTATTTTGGAGAGATATCCATATTCATCAGAGATTTTCTGTGATCTTTCTTTCTAATATATTTTTATTGATTTCAAAGAGAGAGACAGAAACATCAATGATGAGAGAGAATCATTGATCTGCTGCCTCCTGCACGTCCCCGACTGGGGATCGAGCCCACAACCCCGGCTTGTGCTCTTGACCGGAATCGTATCCAGGACCCTTCAATCCGCAGGCTCTATACACTGAGCCAAACTAGCTAGGGTTACTTTCATGTTTCTTTAAACACGTAAGGTCTCATGACCACTCTTAAGGTGCAAGTCACCACGTTTTCAAGAAAGAGGGAAGTTAATGCCTGGTTTCCTTAGAAGAAGTAAAGACCCAGGAATACTCATACTACCCTTAGCATGACAGAGTCAGTCACAACTTTGAGAACTCCATAGTGTTACCTAATTATTCAGAGGTCACAGACTGACAACACATCCAATGCAACCTTCCAGAAAGGTGGTAGGCCTTGGGTTCCCAGTTCAGTTTGAATAATTGAGTCTAATACTTGGTCTTAGAAAAAATGTATGACGCGTCTCGTTTGTCCACATATTCAGCCAGGTGACATTTGTTTTCCCCATGAGATGACATCCAGAGTATTGATTGACAGGTGCTTAGGTAGAGGGGCAGGAACTGGGTTATCATTTCCTATTTCTGAAAGTTTTCTTGAGAAGGTGAGGGGAATGGCAATCAAATTATGATCAGAATTGTCTGGCAGGGGATGAATAATTTAGTGATCCTTTACATTTACTTACTTACTTACTTATTTATTTATTTATTTAGTTAGTTAGTTATTTTTAAATCCTCACCTGAGAATATTTTTCCACTGATTTTTAGAAAGAGTGGGAGAGAGAGGGAAAGACAGAGAGAAATATTGATGTGTGAGAAACACATCGATTGCTTGCCTCCTGCACATGCCCTGACCAGGACCCGAGCGGGGGAGGAGCCTGAAACCCTTAACTGGAATTTAATCCGGGACCCTTTGGTCTGCAGGCTGATGCTCTATCCACTGAACCAAACCGGAGAGAGCTGAACTTTTACGTTTAAGTTGCTTGAAACACGTTGGAAGAATTGCTCCAGGATGTTTTCCTTAATGAGGAAAGAATAATACTGAAATACAATGCTCACTAATGGCCCTCTCTCCCCTGAATTTCCCAGGGATTAAATCAATGCCTCCCTATGACAAAGTTGTTCTCACTCTACAATCATAAAAATGATTTATCTTATTCAAGTAGCTAAAATTTTACTTTTTTCTCAATCACCCCCTACTTGCATCTTGTCCTTTGGTCTGGATGAATCAGTTGCATTTATTTGGAAGGGCATTTTTGTAAAATCACAGATATCCATTATGGCCAGTGTAGGAGGATGACATAGAAAACAGTGCACTCAAAAAAGATGTTATCTTTATGAGCTAAGGTCATGCCAATCCAACAAGAGAATCAAGAGACAGAACCAAAATTAGTTTGAGTTCCCTCAGTCCCATGTTGGCCAGGCTACCATCAGTAACCAAGATATGGCAACCAAACCAGTTTGGAGTTGATGTTAAGGAAAAGATAGGTGCATCATGCCTTGGTTTGCCAAAGTAAAATCCCAAATTTTCAAAATTGGTTTAGATAACACATTACCACATTTGTTCTGATCATTACATAAGAAGAGACCTGGACTTCTTTCTTTCTGTGGACATCCAAATTAAATGATTAAACTGTCTTACTTAGATATGTGGACCAGGAGCAGGTAAAGGAGTTCAGGTCAGAAATTATTTTAGTTGATTTGAGATTGTAAAGAGCATGAAAGCTTCCCTGAAACTCTTGACTATCGGTACATTGTTGAGTACTTTTTGCAACGAAAGACATACCCTCATCAGATTGAAAACGGTAATGATTGCCATTAGTTTCAAGGACTCTTATGTTGTGCTGAAGTTGGCTGTTCAGACTGGAACAGTAAGTAATGTTGTAAGCTAAAAGTGGGCCTGCAGCTATAAGCCTCACAAAGGGGTTAAAGTTCTGATCAAGACTATTTGTCACGAGTAGACAGAGACCACACTCTATGCAGTGTGGCCTCCTGTATTTGTCTATACACCTGGGTAGAAAAAAAAGGTAATTCACAGGAATGTGAAAAACTTACGCAATGTTATCTAAGTAATTGTTAAAGTCAACCCACCGCACTAGAAAATACTTCCCCAGTTCTAATGTAACATCAGATGAAAACAGTATAAAAGCCTAAGCAACTGGTCAACCAGCTGGTAGCTATGATGTGCATTGACCACCATGGGGCAGACACTCAGTGCAGGAGCAGAAACCAGAAACCAGTGTATGGAGGAGAGAGGGTGGGAAGAGATTAACCAAAGCTCTTATATGCATACTAGAGGCCCAGTGGATGCACGAATCTCTTGGCCTGGCCTGCACCCTCTTGCAATCCGGGACCCCTCGGGGGGTGTCAGAGAGCCGGTTTCAGCCCAATCCCCACAGGCCAGGCCAAGAGACCCCACCAGTGCATGAATCTGTGCACCAGGCCTCTAGTATTATCATAACAATATAGCAGCTAATACCTCATATTAAACATGGAGTTCTAAAACAAGTAAATTTTGGGCAGAGTTCCAATTCTTCAGTGCAGTGTCAGATCCTTCGTCAAAAGTATGAGTCTTTTGTTTTTGCTCAGATTATGGTAGAGGATCTCAGACAATGGTGGATTCAAACAGCAATGGTAGCCATCTGAGTAATACATATAGGTTTCATCTTTAGCTTGACTCTTCCAGCCAGGTCATCAGAGATGGGCTCTTATTTGGGAATATATAAACATGACACAGATGGTTATATTAGCAGCCACAATTGGTTTTGAAGTTTGTGGTCCCAAACACAAGTGACTTTTAATCTGCTAGGCAATCTGTAGCTTTCCAAGTGGCAGACCAAACAGTTAAGGAAATATATGTAGTCCAAAAGTCAGTAAAAATTAAAGAGTTGTCTCAAGGGGCTAATTTTTAAAGCTATGAGAATGGCCTTGATTTCTACCCACTGCTGAGAGTAATATTCCACAGAACTGGCCCTCAGAACTGGCCCTGGGATTGACTATCTAGAGCAGCTTAGTGGACAAAATCTGGTTGCAAGGTAGACAAACATTAGATCCAGGAAGAATCAGGGAATCCTTTGATTCAACAGCTTTGTTTTCTATAGTATAAAGTTTCCCCCAAAAAGATAGCCATTTTTTTTCATGTGAAGCCAGTGCTACTGGGCTGCTCACTGTTCAATCAAGTCAACCTCCAATCATTTCTTTCTATGCAGGACTTTATATGAGGCAGCATTCATTACTGACATGATTGTTTTTGTTTCTTGACCACTGTTTGGGGAATTTCTCGACCAACAGTTGTAACATGTGCTTTCTGGCTGGGAGTTTGTGGGACTGGCACCTTATGGTTGACTTGGGCTTGGCTCACACAGCCATAATTTCTTTGAGGACTTCATTTTGCTCTGGGCATTTTCTGCGCATGGTCATGGCAACCTCTCTTACATTTTCATCTGGATTTACTACACAAGGAAGGTAAGTTTTTCAAGGTGAAGAACTGGCTGTAAGAATTATCTAGATTCTATTCGGTCAGTTTCTCATTCTCTTGGGTCACCTTTTTTTCTTAAATGCAGACTCAGTGAGAGGGTCAACTTGAATGCAAGCAAACGGGGCAGGGGTCCAGTGTAAAACAAAGGCAGGTGGAGCATAGGCAGAGGCAGACACAGCAGTCTTAGCAGCCTAACCACAGGAACCAACCAAGCAGAAATAATAAAATGTTTCTGGACTCAAAGCGGGAGGCATGGAAACAGGGGAGGGCCTGTAGCAACAAGGTGTAATAAGACATAGAAACAGAGGAAGTTCAGCATAGGAACAGAGACAGAACACATAGAAACAGGGAAAGTTCAGGTCCGTGGCTGGGCAAGAACAACTGAGGGAAGAAAAGTTCAGGTCCCGGGCTGGGCAAGAACAATTGAGGGAATCAGTCAGGTGATGACACAGGTAGACATAGAGCAGGCTTGTGGCAAATATATACCCCTGAGGGGAGTCTGAATCTGCTTGTAATAAATTTTCCACACTTTTGCTTAAATCTTCTGTTCTGCGAAGCTCACTCTTTAGCCGCGCAAGACACAACCCCCGGAAAATACCTGGGCTCACTGTTCTGGCTTCATCAGTGGCTTCACACAGGTTTTTCTGCCTCAGGAAACTGTCCCCGAGAGGCCCAGAGTCACGTATCGAAGCAAGCACCCATTAAAAATAACCTGAGAACTTTCCCATTCATCTCAGAATGGATCCAAATTTAGAATGTTAGACTGTTAGAGGCTTTGAGCTAGAAAATGGCCCTGATGCTGCCATTCTTTTTAACAAGTACGATGTGCTCTTCCCCCTCACCCCCCAAGCAAACCAGCATATCTTTTTAACTGTCATCTAAAAAGGTATACATATTAATAATAGATATAACAACAGGGAATCTTGATTGGTGAAGAAGTCCCTACCACCCAAAGAAGAGTGAGCAACAAGCTATTTTTCGTTTTCCTTCCTCCCTCCTCCTCCTCCTCCGTCCTCCTCCTCCTCCTCCCTCCCTCCCTCCCTCCCTCCCTCCTTCCTTTCTTCCTTCCTTTCTCCTTTCATTTTTTTTCTTTCTTTCTTTTTTCAGTCAGTTTTCTCTCTCCTGGTTCATAAGTCAACCACTGAGCCATGCCGGCCGGGCAGTTTTCTGATCCTAATGTTATAGGACAATGAACAGCTAGTAAGATTTCAGGACGAGTGTAATAGGGAGACTGAGGCAGGAAAATGAAACAAAGCCAAAAAAGCTTTGCAGGCTGCTTGTAGCAGGGTCTTATCTTGAGAACAAAGGGTTACAACCTCCCCTCTCACAAAAGAATGCAGGAGAGGAGGGAGAAGGAAAGGGGAGAGTCTTATCTCATGGCACTGTTTAAACATAAAGCCAGTGCTTCCCATAAATTGTGGAAAAGCCACAACAAAGAAAAGGGAAGACCTTCAGAGGTCATCTGTGCCAGGATATCTAGCAGAAGAATTCAAAACACCTTATAGACAGGAGGGTATATAAGGCAGAATTCCCCCATGCCACTTGCTCTTCAGATTAGCTGAGAGCTGGTGGCACCTCATAAGCCAGATGTATAGAGGTGCTTGTCTTGTTTCTTTAATAAGTGTACCTGCTTTAATTTTTAAAAAACTGAATTTATTTTCTTTGATTTTTTAATAAATTGGCTTTATCACAGTGCAATTTTCTAAAGTCTCTCATTTAAATTTATTTATATGGTAAGACAGCCCTTTCCCTCTGACGCAGGGGTCTGTCCAATAACACCTCCTATGGTGTCTGTGAGCGGTGCCTGTCACACTAATTCCTAACAATTCACTTGTAACCACCTCCCCAATAGATTCTCATGTATAGCCTCCAACGTAAGGCACCATTTATTGCCCTGCGCACAAAGAGTTCCCTCAGAGCCTATTAATTGACTCACAGGCCCTGATCCTTCCTTTTCCAGAAAGCCATACCTTTTAAGCATTTCAGCCTTCCTCAAACACTAGCCATAATTAGGAAGAGTTTGAGATTTTGTCCTACTGAAAAGCTAACAAGTTAGCCTGCCATCTTTAAATGGATACTAGCAGAAGGAATCTAACTCCTGGGTTAGAGACAGAGGGCTTTGTCATTCATAAGCATTACTATATTTGAAGCAGTTCTCTTGCCTCCCTAGTCCCATGAAATTACATGGTTTGCCCAGATGTGTGCTGTATAAGGAAGGGATTGCTTTGCAGGAGAGGCACGCTTAGCTCAGGAAACCTGAACATTCTGTCATGGAATTACGCATGCTGGCCCTTTGTGACACAGGGAGACACTACATCAGCCACCCAAGGAGGTTTGCTAAACAGTTTTCCTCGAAAAGATCGTTAGGAAACAAGGCTGCAAGTTGTGTAGAAACAAAGGCTCTCAAATTGTGAAGAAACATGAGAGACTCATGGAGAATTATTTCCCAACATATGATTCCTGTGTTGATGTGCATGCTGTAATATAAACGACTTGTCAAAATGTTTATTGCTACATAAAGATGTCTATGTCAGAATTATATAAACCTGTATATATTCATTATTTTCAGAATGCTTGCATATATGAAAGTCTTAAACTGGGTCTCCTGTTGTAAGAATTAAAGTGTAAAACAATTATAGTTGGCTCGTAAGCAGTGATGGGAAAAAAATAGAAAACTGATAAAAAAGATATATACATAAATTTGGAGTATGGTATTACCATGATGGCTACCCCTTTAAAATGAATCACACACACACACACACACACACACACACACACTCAGCAGATCACTAAGTAGGTAAGTCCTATCAGTATTTCTTTGTAATTTCTATGGTTCATTAGAACTTCCCTATTATTATTTCATAGTGTTGAACATTTCATAGCCATATACAGTTGTCACCTCCAGAATTTCAATTATGTGAGATTTCACACTAGCCTTGTAGAGCATTTTATTTTGCCTCAGTTTTCATTCAAATCAGTTTTATATTTAAAGCAAACATACATATTAGAAACAAAGCTCTGAGAATTTGTTGGAAATGAAAAGATAAAATATGCTGTTAAAATATTTTGATATGGTTTCTGTATATAGGATGAGAGCTGCTAACTTTTTGAAAATAAAAAGCCCAGCTGGTGTGGCTCAGTGGATGAGTGTCGAACTCTGAACCAGGAGGTCATAGTTCCATTGTGTCACTGACCAGTTGGGACACATGCCTGGGTTTCAGGCTCCATTCCAGATGTAGGGCATGCAGGAGGCAGTAGATTGATGATTCCCTCTCATCCTTGATGTTTCTATATCTTTCTCCCTCTTCCTTCCTCTCTCTGAAATCAATAAAAACATTAAAAAATATTTTTAAAAATAAGGATATTTTAAAGAAGATAAAATAAACAGCAGCCAATATTCATTGATAACTGAAGGGCCCTTGGGGCTTTGAAGTGTAGAAGGTAAAGGTGATGTGCCTGGGGGGGAGGAGAGGGCTGGGGAAGGGAAAGGCGCAGAGGCGTCTCCTGGGAGGGAGAGTTCTTCACTGTCCTAAGGGTTTTAAGGGTGGAGATTTTAGAGGAGGCCCCAGGGGAAGATCTCAATAGAATATTCAGCAGCTTTCCAGGTGTGTCCTTCAGGGTCCATTGCTTGTCTGGTTTTGCTCCTTTTCTGGACATTTGTCTGGTTTTGCTGCTTTTCTGGGCCTGCAGCTGAAATACAACTGAGGCCTAGCTGTTATCTCTAGGGAGAAAAGGTCATGAGAACGCGTGAGCAGCAATATGCTAGAGAAGGAAAAGTTAACCAGGGTGCCAGGTCCCATCCTCCAATTGTCCTTTGCTAGGCACCCAGGGCTTCTGCACCTGGTCCACGGTCCTTGCTCTGCTCATGTCTGTCTAACTGCCTTCCACAGCAACCACTTATCAAATGCAGTTTTGTCTGACACCAAACCATATGCTATAATGCTTTACCCTAGACATCAAATTCATAAAAAGCTATATTATTTTAGTAAATGTTAAGTATTCTGATTTATCAATATTTTTGCTTAAATAAGTTTTATTTCATTTAATAATTGAGTCATCAATTTTTTCAAACATGATTTTCATGCTATCTTAATCTAAAATGTATTTTTGTTTTATTAAATGGAAGACAAGTCATGAAACCTGTTTTAAAAAACGGTAATTTTCTAGGACATTAAACAGGTTACAAGATCAGTTTTCATGTCAGTATGGTGGGTCTCAGAAGGAGTCTGTAATGAACCTAAATCTGTTACTCCCGGTCTCTGTGCCTCGCAGATGAAGTGATCAGCTCAGAGACCCTGAGTTTCAAGCATGTCTCAAGAGCCCGTCTCCTTTTCTCAGGAAGAAAAAGAGGAGGCAGAATGGAAACTTAGATGCCAGGCGAACAGTCCTTTACTTTGATGAAGCGTCCTTAGAGAAATGCTGAACAGATACTCCAATAGTGTCTATTAGGCTAATAGAATCCAATGTAGGGCAATTATGGGAAGAAGTAGAAAAGCAAAAATGTGTCTGCTCAGAAGTATTCTATGAAATTTAACAAATATGTATTTTGAAGTAAGAGTTTCAATTGTTATCTCTCAGCTATTGCAGGAAGACAGATTGTTTTCAAAGTGGTTCTGTTTTAGTAAAATAAATATGTCTGCAAGCTATAGTCGAAGACCACTATAGGTGATTAAATGACTGTATATCCATGATCTTAGGATGCCCTCATGCTGCCACTGAATCAATTGCAATGTCTACATTCCTATTTCAGAAGAGAATTCCTCAATTTATTTAACATAGAGCCAAGTGACTTAAATGGAATTGTGTTTTTTGGGGGGGGATGATGTATTTTATCTTAAATTTTCAAATTTCAATAAATGTATCAGTATCTGTTTATGTCTACAAAAACCTGCAATAAACATTGTTTTCCTTTAAGTTGAGCAAAATACTAAGTATTACTATACAGATATACTCTTATACTCTTTGTAATAGACAACCAAATTGAATATTGATTCTAGAACCATACTATCTAGGTTCAAATGATTTTTCCTCTTTTTATTTTTTTGGCAGTGTGTTCCTTTGGACAATATATTTTATCTCTTTGTGCCAGAGATTTTTCATCTATAAACTAGGATGATAATAATGCCTATCTTAAAGATATTTTTAGGTATTGATTTTGTTCCTATAAAAAGTTTATTGTAAAGTAACAATTTTATTTTCTGAAGAACTTTGCCTAGTCTTTAGTTCTTAGAAATTGAATCAATTTACTCCTTGTGCATATAGTATATTTTTTCTTTTTATTTAATCATAATGATTAAAATTACAATGCACAATTTTGTAGGTTACTTGAGGAAAGTTGCATTTATTTGGATTGATGATTATTTCATTCATTAATTCATTGATTTAATCTCCCAGAGGGCATGGCACATGATTAAATTCATTTGTAAGATTTTAAGAAATTCTTGAAATTGACTTTAGTTGGAACTTAAGGAGTAAATGAGTGACTTGAAAGAGTTAAAGCAGTTTAAAAGCTTATCTAAAATAATCAAAGTTTTGTAAGTATTTTTCAAAAAATATTTCTTAATTTATAATTGAAAATAGATAAAGTAATTCAGATGGGAAAGACTTGAATTCTTTGAATATTTGGCTGGAAATCCAGGGAACACAATTAAAACAAGTAATAGAACTTGGTCTCTAAATCTCACTTAAATTTCATTACTTAATATTGACATACTAGTTTAAAGAGATCTGAGAATAGTTTGTTTTTTTCCATGCTATAGGTCCAGCTTCTCTAATGTGACATAGTACATAGCAGGCATAGTACATAGTACATGATATATACTCTAAATATCTATCAAATAAACTGATTAATTTTTGTTCTTGAAGTTTCTAAGAATTTATCTGTAAATAAGTAGACACTACAGCAGAAAGTCAATTTGTAATCAGAAAAAATTCAAGTATCTATTTTCAGTAGTCCTTACATTTCTTTCCTTAAAGTCAACATTTTAAAAATGGGAATTAACGATAAAACAAATCATCAGTGGACTTATGTTTCAAAGTCTTAAATACATATTTATACACACATGCACATCATGTGTGTTTAATTACATTTGTAAGAAAATAAAATATAGTAAAGTTGCCATAGACTTCAAAAATATCTTTATACACCATTATCATTGGACCTGCTATACGGCCCGATTTTTTAAATGTTATTTTATATATTTTATTTTTATTATTATTTTTTTTTAGAGAGAGGAGGAGAGGGAGAAAGGCAAATATTGATGTGAGAACGGAACATCCATGGCTGTCTCCTGCATGCCCCCTACTAAGAACTAAGCAGCAACATTTTGGTGTGCGGGACGCCGCCCAAACAACTGAGCCACACCTCCTAGGGCTAGAGGGCCCGACTTTTAAGAGAGCTTTCACTTACTGTGGGACCTACTCAACTTTGTGAGGCTTTCAAGTAAAGCATTACGTGCATCAGAGAGCTATTCAAAAATATGGCTTCTGGTTTTTTTTTTTTTAAAGTCTAAAGAGACAGCAAAGAGGTCCATCCAAGGGCATAAAGTGAAAAAAAAAAAAATCACTGCAGCCCTGTGTTTTGTACTGGTCTCCGCCTATCCATAGCTAGTGTTGTGGCTGGACTAGCCCTTGTGGTTCTTGACTGCGAGGCACCCGTTAGTAACAGCCATCAAGAAACTTTGACAAGATGCAGGTTTATTACTTATAAGACCTGGAGAAATTACACAGCACACCTGTGGCCACACAGTGAGGTCCTGGGTACAGAGAGAATGTACACACGGTCCTGGGGTTCTGTTTTAAGTGGGGTCAAGGGTGGAGGCCCAGTGCTTCTAAGCTTCATTCTTTATTAAAATGTAAGTGCGAGAATATAAAGAGCGTCAATAATTGCAGCAAAAAGTCTGAAAATGAAAATGTTGGGCAATTAATCTATTAAAAGCTACCACATGTACTAGTCACATATATGCAAATTTAAATGAAAGGAACAATTAGTCACACTTGCCTGGTTAGGAAAATTTTAACATCCTGGCAATATTCTATCTGATAATGAGGGTGTAAAACAGAACAAACTTGCCCAGCCAGTGTGGCTCAGTGGTTGAGCATCAACCTATGAACCAGGAGGTCACCATTCGATTCCCAGTCCCAGTCAGGGTACAAGCCCAGGTTGCAGACTTGATACCCAGTAGAGGGTGTGCAGGAGGCAGCTGATCAATGATTCTCTCTCATCATTGATGTTTCTATCTCTCTCTTCCTTTCTCTTCCTTTCTGAAATCAATAAAAATATATTAAAAATAAAAAGTAAAATAAAACAGTATGAACTTTTTTGCACTGTTGAAGAAATTTAGTAATATCTATTAATGAAAGTTGGTGTATTAAACATAATTTCATTCCTAAGCAAATGTCCAAGAGGAATTCTTCCATGTCTACATGTCCTTATGTAAGCAAAGATTTTTATAAACTATAATTTACAAAAGCAAAATTAAAAAAGGAAAATATGGAAGCCAAATTTTACTCTTGAGGATATTTTCAAATGTGGTAAGAAACATAATGAGATGCTTGTATATTGCCAAAAGTAAACGCAGGATAGAATTCTCTCTGGGTAGTAGGTACCATAGAGGAGGAAGTGATTGGAGAGTGGTGGTACTCACAGAAAATGCCAGTTCTATTGTTATAACTATTTTTCTTCAACTGAATGTTTGGTACATAGTTATTTGTTGTGTTATTAATAGCTTCATGTAGTCTTTCATTCTGCAACACATTTTAATGAAAAAAACCCCCACGAAATTTCCTTAAAGAAAAGGTTTCTTGCAAAACAACTAAATTTAAATAAATAAGGCAAGGTCATTACAATTATTACATTCACACTATTTCTGAACTGTTTACAAATTATTTTTATTTCATGAAAATAATGGAAATTGAATAATTTAACAAAATAGCATGTAGGAATTACAATTGCTATAGAAGACTAAACTCATAAACTGTTTCTGAAATGAAGTACTTCTTACAAACCTAATTAATAAACAAAATTAATTTTTTTATTCTTTAACTCTTGTTCATTAATCATGTCAAGATAGCAAGCATTGTCCTGCCGGCGTGGCTCAGTGGTTGAGCATCAACCTATGAACCAGGAGGTCACGGTTAGATTCCCAGTCAGGGCACATGTGCAGGAGGCAGCCAATCAATGATTCTCTCTCATCATTGATGTTTCTCTTTCTCTTTCCCTCTCCTCTCCTCTCTGAAATCATTAGGAATATATTTTAAAAAGATAGGAAGCATTATTCTGCTTGAACTTTACTTAATTGGTTTTAAATAAGCATTCACTCCATGCATTTTATTCCATGATATTCGCTACATAATTTTCTTGTCACGAGTTTTGTCCATTCTCAGCATTCTGTGGTATAAAACCTCATCACGTTTTAGAATTAAATGATTCTAATAATACACAGATGACAAATTAATGTAGCATCTGTCCATCTTTATGGCAGCCATTAAGTGACAGTTTAATTGTTGGTTAGTTTTATTACTCATTAACAATAATTTCTGAAAGATTTTTACAATCAAGACTAGCATGAGCGGAATGTGCAAGAGATCATGTATGAGCTGTTATTTTCTCTCCATAATAACTAAATAATTTAAGTTTTCTCAAAACCTAAACCTAACCGTTAATTTCTGTAAATGAAACTTATTTAAGATTGACCATTAAAGCGATAATTTTCTAACGATTCATTGCTGAGCTTAAAGAAAATAACACTTTTCTATCTACTTACCTTGAGACAGAGAAATCAGGAAATAAATCTGTGATTGTACACGATGACAGTTTTTTCAAGAAGTAATTATATCAACATTACTATTTTGATTTGTGAAGAGATATTGTCTTTGTTCTTTCAAACTGCTTTAACAAAATACCACAGACTGGGTTGCTTATTAACAACAGAAATTTATTTCTCAATGTTCTGGAGGTGAAGTCCAAGATGAAGGTACCAGCATGCGCCTCTGGCGAGGACCCTCTTCCTGGTCCCCAGCTTGAACCTTCTTCCCCGTGGGAAAGGGATCTCCTGAGGTTTCTTTCATAAGAAAACTAATCCCATTCATGACAGCTTGATTCTCATGGCCTACAAAGGCCCCACCTCCTAATACTATGGTATTCAGCATTAAAATGTCAACATATGAATTTGGGGAGGATACAAACATCCAAACCACAGCAGATATACAAATAAGGATTTTAAAAATGCAAAGATAATCAATGAAAAAAATATTTAAGTCAATAGTGAAATTCTGTTTGAAAGAATAGGTAATATATACATAGAGACTATACAGTCCTAGCTGGTTTGGCTCAGTGGATAGAGCGTCGGCCTACATACTGAAAGTTCCCAGGTTCAAGTCCGGCCAAAGGCACAGGCCGGGGTTGCAGGCTGGATTCCCAGTGTGGGGAGTGCAGGAGGCAACCAATCAATGATTCCCTCTCATCATTGATGTTTCTATTTCTCTCTCCCTCTCCCTTCCTCTCTGAAATAAATAAAAATATATTTTAAAAAAGACTATATAGCATTCATTTGGGGATAATTGTTCTTGGCATAACTAATGTGATTCATTTATTTTAAATTTTAAATTATTAGAATAAAATGTTTTTTCTAAAAATAATTGCCAAAACCTTACAGCAATGGCATAACAAATATGTATGCTGAAGAATGAACATGAATCATGAGGACACTTGCATAAAAATAAAAATTTACAGTAATAATATAGTTTGGTAAATAAAAAAGGATTCTGAGCTCTGCACTTGGCCCTCCTGAAGGCCACAGACTGCCAGCTCTCTTTTCCAGGTATCCCGCCTCGCCCCAGGGCAGCGGTTCTCAACCTGTGGGTCGTGAACAATGAAAATACATCCTGAATATCAGATATTTACATTACAACTCCTAACAATAGCAAAATTACAGTTATGAAGTAGCAATGAAAATAATATTATGGTTGGGGGTCACCACAACATGAACTGTATTAAAGGGTCGCGGCATTAGGAAGGTTGAGAACCACTGCCCCAGGGAGATTCCCACCCAGGGACTTCTAGTCACGTGCTGCAGGCAATGACCCAGGGAGTCCACCACCCTACGCCTGTGGCCAGCAGAGGGCGCAATAGTCCAGAGGCGCCCCTTCCTCTGCCTGCGCTCTGACCCTTTCTGCCCCACCCTGCCCGCCCCTCCGGCCCCGTCTAGCATTTCTGAAGTTGGTCCCAAGGTCGCATTCACGTCGAAATGGCAGTGATGGGAACTGAAATGGAATAGGTCCTTTTTCTCAGCCATTTTTCAGCAGAAAATCATCAACTGTGGAGAACTTGAAAGGAAATATTAAAGAAAAAAAACCGTAAAAATCACTCAGGCCTCCAGGAGCTGTGGGCCAGTTTGAAAAGCTTGGGCTGTGCATGTGATGAGCTCTAGGGGAACCCCGACTCTGGGCTCCGCGGGTACTTGGAGAAGAAGGAGCAGCCATGACTTTCCTCCGAACCTCCCCCCCTCCCCACCTGTCCTCTGCACCCCAGCTTTCCCGCCGTCTGGGACCCCAGGCTGATGAAGGTCATCAGGGGCCGAGGTGACATCAGGCCCCGTGGCCTGCGACCGTGAAATTCACAGGAACAAGGCCAGTCTTAGGTAAAATTAGGAATCTGAACAACTACCACCCCATCCCGTACTTGATGGATTTCCCCTTGTTCGTTTCTGCACACCAGGCACCCAGGTGGCCTCACATTGAGGCAGAATTTCAGTTGAGAAGTCTCTTGAAGTCCATTACTGTCTTCGTTTTGCCACCTAAGACCTTATTTGGAGGCTTTTATTTTTAATTTTTATTTTTTAAAATATATTTTATTGATTTTTTACAGAGATGAAGGGAGAGGGAAAGAGAGTTAGAAACATCGATGAGAGAGAAGCATTGATCAGCTGCCTCCTTCACAGCCTCTACCGAGGATGTGCCTGGAACCAAGGTACATGCCCTTGACTGGAATTGAACCCAGGACCCTTCAGTCCGCAGGCCGATGCTCTATCCACTGAGCCAAACCAGTCAGGGCTATTAGGAGGCTTTTAGATCATCACTCAAGATGCCAATGAGTGATAATACTTTTTAACACCACCCCTCCCCCCAGCCCTTATTAAATAATCTGGTGACTCCACCCTCCTAAAAAAATTATACAGAAATAAAGAATATTTGTACAACACTTTATTGTACAAATAAATATAAAATCTAATATGGATAGCTGAATGTTGTTAAGGAACCACCTTGGATAGGTATCACACAGCATAAAACAAAACCAACCTAATAAAAGAAAGGAGAAAAAAGTGTCACTCTCTGCAGATGCATGATTTTGTATATAGAAAACCCTAAAAAACCACCAAAAAAACTACTGGAAACAATAAATAGAGTAAAGTTGCATGATACATAATGAAAGTACAGGCCCTGGCTTGGTAGTTCAGTTGGTTAGAGCATTGTCAGGATACAAGATTGTGGGATGGATCTCTGGTCAAGGCACATACAAGAAGCAACTAACGAATGCATACATTAGTGGAACAACAAATTGATTGATCTCTCTCTCTCAAATAAAAAAAAATTAAAAATTAATGTCCAAAAATTCACGGCATTCCCATATACTAATAATGAAATTTCAGAAAAAGAAATTTTAAAAAAACTCCAAATTCTTTTGCAATTGCAATAAAAAGAATAAAATATGTAGGAATAAATGTAACAAAGGATGTGAATGACCTATATACTGAAAACTACAAAACATTATTAAAAGAGATTGAAAAAGATGCCATGAAATGGAAACATAGTCTATGTTCATGGACTGGAAGATTCAACATAGTTAAAATGTCCATATTACCAAAGCAATATAGAGGTTTAATGCAATCTCCATCAAAATCCCAATAATATTTTTAAAGAAATATAATAAAAAATCATCATATTTGTATGGAACTACAAAAGACCCAGAAGAGCCAAAGCAATCCTCAGAAAAAAAGACCAAAGCTATAGGTATCACACTACCTGACTTCAAATATATTACAGAACAACCAACAATAATCAAAACAGTATGCTATTGGCAGAAAAACAGACACACAGACCAATGGAACAGGATTGAGAACCCAAAAATAAACCCACATATACAGGAAAATAATGTTTGACAAAAAACCACAATGGAGAAAAGAAAGCCTCTTCAATAAATGATGCTGGGGAAATAGGAAAGCCACATTTCAAAGAATGAAACTAGCTTGTTCCATGTACAAAAATTAATTCAAAAGGGATCAAATACCTAAATATAAAATCTATAGTATAATAGTAAATTATGTATAAAAATACATAGGTACTAAACTTATGGACCTTGGTCTTAGAGAAGATTTTATGAATTTGACCCCAAAGGCCAGGGAAGTAAAGGCAAAAATAAATGAATGGGCTTATATTAAATTAAAAAGCTTCTGCACAGCAAAAGAAACTGCTAGCAATACAAAAAGACAACCAACTGATTGGGAGAAGATATTTGCAAACAACAGCTCTGATAAGGGGTTAATATCCAAAATATATAAAGAACTCATACAATTCAACAAAGAAACAATCCATTTTAAAAATGGGCCATTTAAAAAAAAGAGGACCTGAAAAGATACTTCTCCCAAGAAGACATGCAAATGCTCAACAGATAAATGAAAAGATGCTCAACTTTACTAGCCATTAGGGAAAGGCAAATCAAAACTACAATGAGATGCCACTTCACACCTGGCTATTATCAACAAGAAAAGTAATAACAAGTTTGGAGAGGTTGTGGAGAAAAAAAGAACCCTCCTTCATTGCTGTGGGCAATGTTAACTAGTGTAGCCTCTATGGAAAACAGTATGGAGGTTCCTCAAAAAAAATGAAGAATAGAGATACCATATACCCATCAATCCTTTTTCAAAAAATTGAAAACATTTACTCATATATATGCAGATATGTTTATTTTATTGCAGCATTATTCGTGGTGGCCAAGACATGGAAACAACCGAAGTGTACTTCAATAGAAGATTGGATAAAAAAGATATGGTACATATACACAATGGAATACTACCCAGCCATAAGAAAAGATGAAATACATCCATTTGTAACATGGGTGGACCTTGAGAGTGTTATGCTAAGAGAAATGAGTCAGTCAGAAGAAGCTAAAAATATAATTTCACTCATATGTGGAATATAAAACTGAAACTCATAGCCCAGCCTGTATGGTTCAGTGGTTGAGCATAGACCCATGAATTAGGATGTCACAATTCGATTACCAGTCAGGGCACATGCCTGGGTTTTTGGGCTTGATCCCCAGTAGAGGCATGTAGGAGGCAGCTGATCAATGATTCTCTCTCATCATTGATGTTTCTATCTCTCCCTCTCTCTGAAATCAATTAAAAAACCAAAATGTATTAAAACTGAAACTCATAAACATAGGGGGGAAGGTAGTAAAGGGTAAAGGGAGTCAAATATATGGTGACAGATGATTTGTCTTTGGGTGGTGGGCACACAATGCAATGTATAGATCATGTATTATGAAAATGTACACTTGAAATCCATATAATCTTTATATATATATATATATATATATATATATATATATATATACAATATATATATATATATATAGTTGACTTTTTACAGAGAGGAAGGGAGAGGGATAGAGAGTTAGAAACATCAATGAGAGAGAAACATTGATCAGCTGTCTCCTGCACACTCCCTACTGGGGATGTGCCCACAACCTTGACTAGAATCGAACCTGGGACCCTTCAGTCCACAGGCTGATGCTCTATCCACTGAGCCAAACCGGTTAGGGCCAAATAATCTTATTAACCAATGTCACCCCAATAAATTTAATTAATTAAAAATTTAAAATATTATAGATAAAAAAATAAAAGGAAGAGAAAAAAATACTAACACCAAAGATGATGAAGAAGGAGTAGAAAAGGACAATAACTCCTTGTTCTGTTTTGGTAGTAAAGATAACTGCATGCCTCAAATTGAAAACATATTTATGATTAATGCAGATAATAATATTACATTATTTATTCATTTATATTATTTTTTTCATCATCTTTTATCCCCTCTCTGCCCTCTACTACCTCCACCCATCCCCCTCTACCCCAGCAATCACTACACTGTTGTCCATGTCCATGAGTTCTCACTTTTTTTTCTCAATCCCTCTACACCCCCCCCCCAACCCCTCCAGAGCTGTCTGCCTGCTCTCTATCTATGAGTCTGTCTCTATTTTGCTTGGTAGTTCAGTTTGTTCATTAAATTTTACATATGAATGAAACTATATGGTCCTTGTCTTACTCAGACTGGCTTATTTCACTTAGCATAATGCTCTCCAGTTCCGTCCATGCTGTTGCAAATGGTAAAACTTCCTTCTTTTTTATAGTGGCATAGAATTCCATTGCATAGATGTACCACAGTTTTTTAATCCACTCATCTGCTGATGGGCACTTGGGCTGTTTCTAGATCTTAGCTATTGTAAATAGTGCTGCTATGAATATAGTGGTGCATACATTCTCTCTGGTGTTTCAGGTTTCTTAGGATATATTCATAGAAGTGGGATCACTGGGTTGAATGGTAGTTCCATATTTAATTTTTTGAGGAAACTCCATCGTGTTTTCCATAATGGCTGCACCAGTCTTCATTCCTATCAGCAGTGTACTAGGGTTCCCTTTACTCCACACCCTCGCCAGCACTTTAAATTACCAGGCATGTGCCCTGACTGGTAATAGAATTGTGACATCCTAATTCATGGGTCGATGCTCAACCACTGAACCATACAGGCTGGGCTATGAGTTTCAGTTTTATATTCCACATATGAGTGAAATTATATGGTGTAAGTTGGTGGTCTAGTTTCATTTTTGTGTATGTATCTGTCTAATTTTCCCAACATCATTTATTGAAGAGACTGTCTTGACTCCATTGTATGCTCTTGCCTCCTTTGTTACTTTGTTGGTGTTAGCCATTCTGACAGGTGTAAGATGATACCTCATTGTCATTTTAATTTGGATCTCTCTGATGATTGGTGACTTTGAGCATTTTTTCATATGTCTCTTGGCCTTCTGTATGTCCTCTTTGGAGAAGTGTCTATTTAGGTCCTTTCCCCATTTTTTAATTGGATTGTTTATTTTCCTTTTGTTAAGTTGTATGAGTTCCTTATATGTTTTGGATATTAGCCCTTTATTGGATGTATCGTTGCCAAATATGTTCTCCCATATAGTGGGCTCCATTTTCGCTTTGTTGATGGTTTCTTTTGCTGTGCAGAAGCTTTTTATTTTGTAGCCCCATTTGTTTATTTTCTCTTTAGTTTCCTTTGCCTTAGGAGACATCTCTGTAAACATATTGCTACGAGAGATGTCTGAGATTTTGTTGCTTATGGTTTCTTCTAGGATTTTTATGGTTTCACGACTTACATTTAAGTCTTTTATCCATTTTGAGTTTATTCTTGTGTATGGTGTAAGTTGGTGGTCTAGTTTCATTTTTGTGTATGTATCTGTCCAATTTTCCCAACATCATTTATTGAAGAGACTGTCTTGACTCCATTGTATGCTCTTGCCTCCTTTGTCAAATATTAATTGAGCATGATGGCTTGAGTCGATTTCTGGGCTCTCTGTTCTGTTCCATTGATCTATATGCCTGTTCTTGTACCAGTAGCAGGTGGCTTTGTAGTATAATTTGATATCTGGTATTGTGATCCCTCCAACTTTGTTCTTTCTCAGGATTGCTGCAGCTATTTAGGTGTGCCACAGTTTTTTTATCCACTCATCTACTGATGGACACTTGATCTGTATCCAGGTAATATTAAATTTTGTGTGAGCAGAAAGCAATTATAATAAAAGTAGAAAAGTGCAAATGTTTATTATCATTATTTTTTAAAATATATTTTTATTGATTTCAGAGGGGAAGGGAGGGAGAAAGACAGGTAGAATCATCAATGATAAGAGAGAATCACTGATCAGCTGCCTCCTGCATGTCTCTTACTGGGGATGAGCCTGCAACCTGGGCATGTGCTCTGACTGGGAATCGAACCATGACCTCTTGGTTCATAGGTCCATACTCCACCACTGAGCCTTGCTGGCCAGGTGACAATCTATATATATAAGACGCTAATATACAAATAGACCAAATGGTGGAAGAACCAAACAACCGGTCACGGTGATGTGTGCTGACCACCAGGGGGCACACATGAAACATGGCGGGCATCGGCTGCTGTGGGATGGTGGAGCAGGTGAGTGGGGGCGCCAAACCAAGGCGGGGCACTGGTTGCTGTCATCGGGGTGAGCCTCTGGTGGTTACTGAAAATTCTTTGTTTCTGCATGCTGCAGTCCCACCTGGCGCTCGCACCTGCTGCTGGCGCCCAGCGCCAGCCCCGATCACTTGGCGCCGTCAGTGGGTGTGAGCAGCAGCTGCCAACCCCAATCACCCCTGAAGGCTTTTCCACTTCCCCCTGCACCTGAGGGGCAATCCGGGCTGTCAGCCGCTGCGCACACCCACTGCTGGCACCAGCCCTGCTTGCACCTGCAGCCGGCACCTCCACTCACACCCACTGCTGGCACTGGATCTGGCACTCGCACTCGCACTCACTGCCGGCATCCAGCACCAGCCCCGATCGCTCGGCGCCATCAGCAGGTGCGAGCAAGGCCAGTGCTGTTAGCTCATGGCAGCTGTGGCGGCGGGAGTGGGGTTGTTGGCAAGGGGACTGGGGGCCACAGTGGGAGGGGCAGGGCTGGGGTGCGGAGAAGGGGCTGAGACCTGCCCCTGTGCCCACCACAGCCTCGGGGCCCACAGTTCCTTTCAAGTGCACAAATTCATGCACTGGGCCCCTAGTGTTTTAATGTGAAGGAAAATATGATAAATCACTATTGGTATAAGGCAGTGAATGAATAATTCAATTATTGACTGGTTTATGAAATGGAACATACAATATAGTAATTTACATAGACAATATGAAGAGTTATATAAAGCTTTTATAATTCAAAGCTAGTTATAATTTTCAAAGTATAAGCAAATAGCTCAATGCAAAACACATGAGAAAACTTTAAGGTTGTAATTGTTTTTGTAGCCTGCTCCCTTCACATTCAAATAGCCTTCAGGTGGCCTTCTAAACATTAAAAAGATAAATGACAAATTAAATGTACAGTCAAACATCAATAGAGATCACAGAAACACAAGACAAGCTGAACTGATGAAACATGGAAAGCCAGTATCAGGGAGTGAATTACTTATACACCAAACCGTTTCATAAAAAGAAAGACTCCTAGAAAATCAAAGTAGGTAGGGTAAGGGAGAACATCCTTAAAAGAAGGACAAAAGAATTGAAGTTTCATTGTGTGCCAATGGTTCAGAATCATGCTTTTGATAATGAAGCTATATAGTAAATAAGACTTGATTAGCATTACCTAGTTAGTGTGTGTTCTGATAAATAACTTTGATCCAGAACAAAAGCTATAAAATGTGAAGTATACAAAAATAATGTTTAAGGAGATACTGTGGGGTTAAAATCTAACTAAATATTGCTATGCTATATTGCTATTATAAATGTGTATATATTGTTTCTAATAAAAAATAAACAGGAGCCCAGCCAGCATGGCTCACTGGTTGAGCATCGACCTATGAACCAGGAGGTCATGGTTCAGTTCCCTGTCAGGGCAGATGCCCAGGTTGTGGACTCAATCCTCAGTGTGGGGCCTGTAGGAGGCAGCTGATCAATGATTCCTTATGATCATTGATGCCTCTCTCTCTCTCTCTCTCCATCTCTCTCTCTCTCTGTCTCTCTCCATTCCTCTCTGAATTTAATAAAAATATATTTTTTAAAAAGTGGAGTCCTCCAACTTGTGGCCCCACTGTTAAAAAAAGTAAAAATAAATGCAAAATGACTTTTGGACTGTACAAAGGCAAATAAGTTTCACTAAATGCATTCTATGTGAGAAGAGGAACCTGAGTAGGTTCATTAATTTGAAGTCACATGGTGCTCTGATCCACCCTTACTCCAGGGTCTATCTCTATCTGCCCTGATCTACACTAATAAAAGAGAAAAATGGTAATTGGCGTACGACCGCTACCCTTCCCATTGGCTAATCAGCGTATCCTTATGCAAATTAACTGTCAGCCAAGATGGCGGCCGGCAGCCAGGCAGCTGGAAGCGAACATGAGGCTTGCTTGCTCCAGTGACTGCGGACTCCAACGCCTGACTTGCCGGCCTCTGAGCTGGCAGTTTGAAACATTCTAACAAATATAGCCGGCTGGGATCTCAGAGCTGGAGTTATACATTGTTTTGATTATAGAACAGCAAACAAACCAGCAGCGGAAGCCTCAGAGCTAGAGCCAGAGCTAAAGCTGGCCCAGAAGAAAAAAAAAAAAGAAAAAAAGGAGTGGTTGGGAGCTTCAGTCAAAACCGCCTGAAAGCAGCCCTCAGCCCCTCACCCAAACTGGCCAGGCACCCCAGTGGGGACCCCCACCCTGAAGGGTGTGTGACCAGCTGCAAACAGCCATCATCCCCTCACCCAGGCTGGCCAGGCACACCAGTGGGGACCCCCACCCTGAAGGGTGTGTGACCAGCTGCAAACAGCCATCATCTCCTCATCCAGGCTGGCCAGGCACCCCAGTGGGGACCCCCCACCCTGATCCAGGACACCCTTCAGGGCAAACCAGCCGGCCCCCAGGCCTCTATCCTATATAGTAAAAGGGTAATATGCCTCTCAGCACCGGGATCA
>NW_005871072.1:2286050-2357895 GCF_000147115.1 Myotis lucifugus
GTGTGACGGGGTAGAGCCATAACCTCCCCATCGGCCCTGCCTGAGTGTGACAGTGGCGGCGCCCCAACCCCCTGATCGGCCCTGCTCTGTGGGTGATAGAGGGCGGCGCCCCAACCCCCTGATCTGCCCTGCTGTGTGTGTAACAGGGGGCGGTGCCCTAACTCCCCTATCAGCCCTACTCTGTGCGTGACAGGGGGGAGCTCCCCAACCCCCTGATCGGCCCTGCTCTGTGTGTGACAGGGGGTGGCGCCGCAACCTCCCCATTGACCCTGCCTTGAGTGTGACAGGGGGCGGTGCCCCAACCCCCCAATCAGCCCTACCCTGAGCGTGACTGAGGGTGGCATCACAACCTCCCAATCCGCCCTGCTCTGTGCATGACAGGGGGCGGCGCCCCAACTCCCCAATCAGCCCTGCTCTGAGCCCGACCAGGGGCTGCACCTAGGGATTGGGCCTGCCCTCTGCCACCCAGGAGCAGGCCTAAGCCAGCAGGTTGTTATCTCCCGAGGGGTCCTAGACTGCGAGAGGGCACAGGCCGGGCTGAGGGACCCCCCCTTCCCCCCCAAGTGCACAAATTTTTGTGCACCGGGCCTCTAGTAGACTAATAAATTGTCAAAATCTTGTTAGTATTTCTAGATTGTGATAAGCTGCAGGCTTCAAAGAACCAGAGACAGATGTGAATTTAAGGCACATTATGGCTTCTACTAGATCTGTGGATTACCATGGGATAGGAAATCCATATGAGCATATGTCATTCAGCTATGAGATGGAGTCCATGTGGCTAGTGGAAGTTCCACAGAATGAATATATATATATCTCCACACACACACACACACACACACACACACTCTTCTTACTTGGCTTAAAAATGGAAGGGCTAGAATAGAGTACTCACAGTATTCTGATGCCTCCCCCCCTACTTAAAAAAGATTTTCTTTCTACCAGTATTTTACCTCTGAATGAATGGTTAGCCTTGAGTGTGATTACCAAAATGGGAAAAAAGATTTGATGCCATAATTTTGACAAGTCTTATATGGCTTTCCCAGAACTGTCAAATAGGACTTTCTGTCAGGATGGAAGAACCCTAGCTGGTTTGGCTCAGTGGATAGAGCGTCAGCCTGCAGACTGAAGAGTCTCGGGTTCGATTCCAGTCTAAGGCACATGCCCAGGTTGTGGGCTCGATCTCCAGTGGGGGGCGTGCAGGAGGCAGCCAATCAATGATTCTCTCTCATAGATGTTTCTATCTCTCTCCCTCTCCCTCTCCCTTCCTCTCTGAAATCAATAAAAATATATTTTAAAACGATGGAAGATTTTTATACCCACCGTATCTAATAAAGTAACCATTAGTCATATGTGACTAGGAAACTTAGAAATAAAATTTGTAGTTCAATTTAATTTTAAATAATTAAAATTTAAATTTCCTCATGGGCTAGTGCCCCCACAGTAGGCAGTGCAAATTCAGAGACTTATATTTGCATAGAGTGGCAGCATTGGTGACTTCAGTCCAATATACAAGATGTTAACACCTACCTCTTATCTTCAGTTTCAGTAATTACAGTGTATAGTGTATAATACCAGTTTATACTACGAAAAACCACACAGCTAGAAAAATACATGAAACAGCTGTTAAAAGTAATGGAAGAACTAGGATAGGCAGGTTGAAGATGCAAAATAAGTGAGAAAAGAGTGGCACACAAATGAGAACTGCACATTCACCTCTTCTTATTTTTTAAAATATGGTTTATTTGTTGATTAATGGGGTAAAGAAACTATAGAAGAAGCTAAAAAGAGCAAGAAGCAGTTGCTCTCTATGAGCCTCATAGTCACTCTCTTCATACCGGGAAAATATGAACTAATGGGCTCTGTGTTTCCATGGAGACTGAGATTTGAAGAGAAAGAAGTGACTTAGGCAAGGCATTCTAAAAATGCTGAGTTATTCCCTCTCAAGGCTCTTTCCAAATCATAAAGCAGTGCAAAGAGTGCAAACCTTCCAGAAAATGAGATCTATACAAACCCCCCAAAAACAAAAAACTCATGAGACTCAGATGGAAAATGCTTATATATAGTTAATGCAGAAAAATGTACAATATAGAAAGGGTATGCAAAACGGCCAATGGCTGCCTCCACAAAAGGGTAGAAGAACCCAGGTGCAGATTCTAATTCTCCCATTTTATGAACCATGCTGGAATAGTTTTCTCTCTTGGATGTAGAACTACTGATACTGATGGAACAACTCCGAACCAGGGAGCCCAAAATAGAGTCACATCAGGAATTTCTAATACCCTGCTGGTCTAGAAGGCATATTCTTGCTGTGTAACGAGCTTTCAATGGCAGAGTCCTATGGAGTTCTCACTGAGGACAGGTGCAAATCATCAATCTCACTGTTATCCATAAAAATACTGACAAACTGGTACAAACCACCCCATATTTCTTTAGTTCCGTGGTTACAAAACATAAAATTAATCAGTAAATGTTGTGTCTTCACCAGGGGTCAGTGGCATGGAGATACATATCACATTTCAGTAAAGCAGCTCAGCCTAACACTAAGCTAGCTGGAATTAACCCAACAACACACTGGAAAACTAAGAAGCTGAGCAAAGAGTTCAGCAATCTTGGATTAAGAATATGACAATTGGCAGGGTCCTAAAATGTAACAGGATTTCAGTTGTGAACCTACAAGCACTCACTACTTGCCAAACCAGGTTTACTCTGATATCTATATATCTATATCTATATCTATATCTATATCTATATCTATATCTATATCTATCATCTACATCTACATCTGTAACTGTATCTGTATCTGTATATCTCTATCTCTATCTATATATCTATATTTATATTTATATCTATATCAATGAAGATCAGTGATCCTAAAGACATAGGAAGCAAATAAGGTGAACGCTGTACTCCCCCAAAGTTACTGCACTGAGGTAATTCCTGGATACAGACCCAGGGAAGGAGAACCAGCTAGAGCCTAGTGGACACCTTAAGTAGAGAAGATGGAGCTGAGAATCTGGATAGGACCAGGCAGCTAGAATTCAGGACAGAATAATGTAGAGGAGATTGGTGCACACAGAGAGAAAGTGAGACATCTTCAGAGTGTCTTTCTATGTTACAAATTAGAGCAATGATCAGAGCATTCATGCAAAAAAAGTACTTGAGCTCAGCCAGCATGGCTCAGTGGTTAAGTGTCAATTTATGAACCAGAAGGTCATGGCTCAATTTCTGGTCAGGGCATATGCCTATGTTGTGGGCTCGATCCCCAGTGTGCAGTGTGCAGGAGGTAGCCTATCAATGATTCTCTCTCATCACCGATGTTTCTATCTCTCTCTCCTTCCCCTCTGAAATCAATAAAAATATATATTAAGAAAAGTACTTAAGTCTGGGGAAGAAGCACGTACACCAATTAGAGCAATGTTTCCAAGCATCCACACAAGGCTGGGTACACTGCCTATTCCCACTAGCCAGAGAGTACAAACAACCTCATGCCTCAGATCCAAGAAGCTCAAAAAACTCTGTTAAAGAAATAAAAGAAAATTACACCACAGGACATTATAATCAAATTGCTCAAAACCAGTAATAGAAAATCTTAAAAGCAGCCTGAGTAAAAAGACTAGGTGCATGCAGAAGAACAAATATGAGGATGGCCTGATAGGTAGGGCCCTTTGGGCTAATTCAATGTCCTTTTGTTGCTTCTACATGAGAATGTATAGTAGTAATTGATGTGCTATATGCTGGCAATTCCCCATCCCATAAGTGCCAGAAGGAATTATGTTGTTAGGGAAGTGCTGCATATAGAGCAATACATCCTGAATGGCCCCTCTGAGTTCCAGGTCTATGAGACTGATGATTTTTTTTATTTACTGGAACTTTTGACAAAAAGAGGCAACCTTTCCACAGCACCTCTTGGGGTTTGGGCTCTTAGCTTTGCTGATATGAATCAGTTGTTAGTTTGTGAATGGGGTCTTTTTAAAATCATAATGCCAGGCCCATGGGGACCTTGTGATAGCAAATATCTGGGCTATTTAAATTCTTGTGTGAGAATGACAACAACTTGCAGCAATTTGCCTTTCAGCATCGAAGTAGGCTGTCATCCTGACCATGACCCTTTTGAAAGTAAAGGATCTGTTTAGCACAAACTGGGTTTGTTCCTACTTAGAGGCAATCCCCAGCCTGCTCAAGACAGTGGACCCACGAAAATGTCAGTATATTGAACTTTCTCTAAATATCCATTAGATTTATTTTCACTCCCTGGGTTGAATGTATCTTTATAGAGAATCCAGAATATCTAATAAGCATTCAGGTATCAACAGATCATTTTCACTAGAACCAGTGAAAATGTTATCAATTTAGAGGTCCAGTTTATTGCTATGTGGTATCTCAAGACAATCAAAGTTGCCATGGACTCTAATATGAAAGACAGCAGGATAGTTCAAATGATCTTGAGACTGGACAGGGAAGTGCTGCTGTCCTTTTTATTCTATTGGAAGACACACTGCTTTTGCTTCTCCCTGCTGAGTATTTAAAAGAATACATTCATAGAATCAATAGCTGCAGATCATTTTCATTGATTTGTTCCGGTGGAGACATCACTTCCAGCAGCGTACAGCAGTAAGGACAAGATCTTGCTGTGTTTACAACAAACACCATCATCTGCCTTGAACCATCTGGCTTTTATGGGAAACAGACAGGTAGGTGAAAACACAGAAATGGACTGGTGAGAGAAGAACCAACATCATTAAGAAGCTCAGTGGTAGCTATCTTTTGTAGACAAAAGCCGATGAGAAGAGATAATGTTACAGAACTGGGTTCCCTGATAGTAACGGGCATGATAAGATACCCCAAAATAATGGAGGCCAGGTGGTGGTGCTTAATCAAATGAAGCCAGGTGAATCCAATTATTATAATGAGCAGAGATATGAAACTGGCCGTGGTAAAGGCTTGACCCACAGAGCTATGGAGATGTTTACTAGAACATGGAGTTCCCAGGAATAGGGTACATGGGCAGTCAAAAAAGATATTGCTTTACATATAACACAAAATAAATCCAAGATGAATGATCAGGAGGCAGCAGGCAGCATCACTAATAAAGTGGCATAATCCCTCTCTCTGTTTTCAAACTTGAACCAGAACCCCTTTGAGGGAAGGCTGGCTCTCAATGAGGAAGGATTCTGGGACACTATATAGCAAGCATACACAATAGTAATTTCTCCATTTTTTCCACTAAGTGGCTTAAAGCCATTTACTCAAGTAAACATACACCAGAAAACGAGGGAAATACTAAACATACAAAAAACTGTTGAACAGTGTCCAGCTAGACATTGATAACTAAAGACTCAAAGCATTGTCATGGCTCCCTTATTAGAGTAAGAGTTTATAGGACCTGTGCAATAAGTGGAAGATAGCCCTGGGTCTTGTTCACAGTGAATCTTCTGAGTCCCAGTGTCTAAATATATAACTGGAATGGGCATACAGGGGACTTGGCAGAGTCACCACACTGGTTCCTTGGTCCGTTGGGTGAGAGCTAGCATCCTGGAGAAGATCAAGTGACACTTACAGAAAATAACTTCCCCTGCCTTGACTAAGAAAATAAAGATAATAATTCCATCTTTGTAGGAAAGGCAGCAATTACTGCCATCTTAAATTACTTTATGCAACAATAGTAATCTCTTCAAATCTTCACTTAAATCATCATTTTTGCACAAACATAATCTAACAGATCCCTATCGAGCAAGAGGACAACGTTGTGTTCACATGAGAAAGGCAACCATACACTAAAAACTAAATTAACTGTCCTCTGCCCCACTGCCATCATAATATGGACCAAACATCTTGGAACATCTGGACTTCCTACAGACTATCACAGTAATTCCACTATTTTGATGACCTCGTATTATTTGAGTAGGTGTCCAAAGGGTGTAAAAACATTGGAAGTTTTTGTAAGACACATGAGCTACAGAGTGTACAAAGGGTGAGAGACAAACTGAAAGAAATTTTTATGAAGCTGCCCTATCAGTGAAAATATTAGTATTCCTAGTTGTGCTACCGAACATGCTCTCCAAACTAAAGAACATATTATAACATCTTTTGCCTCCCACCACACCTAGAATGCCTCTTTGGGTTTTGGAAGTAGGAACACATTCTACACTTAAGAACACTGGTCCTATCAGTTTATATGTTGAGAAAGGCTGTTAACTTGGAATGTGGTCCATAGGAGAAAAGGACTTTGTAGCAAGTCCAGGCAACTCAGGCCACGTTATCAGTCAAACTCTCTGGTTTTAGAGGAATCTATGCTAAAATAAGATGCCCTGTGGGGACTACAGAAAGCTCCTAGCGGAAGATTACCAAGAAGAATTCCAGGTTAATAGAGTAAAGCCAAGCATCTGCAGCAAAGAATTTTATGCTATTTTTTAAAAAGCTGATGACATACCACTGGATTCAGCATAAAATATCAAGTGACCAAGATACTATAGTGTCTCCTTATGAGCTGGATCCTGTCATTGTTAAGCCTAGATTTCAGGATCCCCAAAAGACCACCAGGGAGCCAGCCGAGTCCGATGCAAAAGCAAAAGAATCTTTATTCGAGCTACCTCGAGCTCCCCGTCCACCACACTCGCCGATGCAGCGGCAGGAGGCAGAGAGTAGAGCTCTGTGTGGAGAGGGGTTTTATAGGGGGGTTGGAGTAAGGGGAGGAGAGAGGACTGTGGGCCCTGCCGATTGGCCAGGCGCAAGTCTGGGTCTTGTTACACAGGATGTGGTTGTGTCTATGGCGCGCACTTCCCTTGATTATCATTGGTTAGTTTAAAGCAATCCTAGGTGTGGCTAGCAGAGGCTTGGGCTTCCGGGAAGAAGCTCCTTGCTGAGCACATGGCTAATGGCTGCTGCCCAAAAATGGAGGATCCGGGGCAAGATGGAGGGTGTAGCCCTCGTCCTTTCAGTCATAACCACCATATTAAAATACCTGATAATTCCAACAGCAACTCATCATAAGATACATGTGGTGCATTAAGAATGAAACATGTGCAAAGCCAGAGGGCACATGTAACATTCATGATTAGGTGGCCCAAATTCTCATGTCACTCTCCAAGGTTCCACAAGCATCTTTCCTTAACCTTACACCTATGGCCATATGAAGGGTGCTTGCATAACCATTGACAAAGGAGGGAAATAGCTGAGCTTGGTTCATGCATTGGTCAGTTCAGGGTACAGCTGCAAGCTTAAAATAGTCTTCTTTGTATAGCCTCGTATAGAGTGCCTCAGAAAGTCAGTAGGGGAGGTTAATTCTTCTAATGAGGAGAGCTTTGGGAAGTTTAGCTGGTCTTTAAATTGTAGAGAAAGAGAATAGTCAGGAATTACAAATATTTATGGAGCTGGTGGTGAGGGAGGGATAGAAGGGGTCAATGGGGAAAAAGGAGACATATGTAATACTTTTAACAATAAAGATTAAATCCCTAGTAGGATTGGCTCAGTAGATAGAGTGTTGGCCTGCGGACTGAAGGGTTCTGGGTTAGATTCCGGTCAAGGGCATGTACCTCAGTCGCAGGATTGATCCCCAGCCCTGCTTGGGGTACTTGTGGGAGGCAACCAATCAATGTGTCTCTCTCACATCGTGTTTCTCTCTCTCTTTCTCTGTCTATCCCCCTCCCTTCCACTCTCTGCAAATCAATGGAAAAGTGTCCTCGGGTGAGGATTAACAACAACAACAAAGAGTGACTCATTAAAAAAAAAAACAAACAATAAAGATTAAAAGGAAAAGCAACACACACACACACACACACACACACACACAAGAATATATATGGATATAGTAGGCATATATATATATTCATGAGACCTTATAAACAGTTGTTTTACTAAATTCCCTTTTAAAAAATAGTGTCAACAATAGTTCCAGGAAAACAATGTGTAAGGTGATTGGGCCTGCGTGTTCTCCTTCATTACCGAAGACTAAAGAACAATTTATATTATAATTATTACATTTAATATGTCCTCCGTATGGTGTATAATTTAAAATTTATAGTTGAAGGCCTGGTATATATAGGAAAATCTCATCATTATATTTCCTCAATTGTAATTACAAAAACCATCCAGTCATGAAAACATTTCAATGGTACCTGCATCTCACACAGGAAGGATTTTCATTTAGTAAAAGTGAATATGGAGGAACTCACATGGAGAAAACATCTGAAACCTCCAATTCAAATCTGTCAAATAAAATGTGACTAGAATTTTTAATTCAAATTTTTCTTTGAAACTTTGAAGAATGAAGTCTCTGTTTCATTTCTTTTTATAGTACCAATAGTGAGTACAATGGTACTTTATTTATATTCTGTGTTCAATAAGTTGCCAAATAAAATATACTGTGACAGATGTGAAGCATAAATAGCCCCAATGTCACCAATAATTTTCTTCTGACAGCTGATAAAGAAATAACCAATCTAGATGAGGAATGCTTTGCCACATGCTCTCAAATTAGAATAAATATGCTAAACATTGAAATGAGGTTATCCTAAAGGTTAATAAAATGCCTTTTAAAGATAGTTTATAGAATTTTCTCAGCTCTATAATCTAGGTTATTAAAGTTGTAAGTAAACAAAGGTTTCACGAAGGCACTGTCTGCTGCTATATATCATCCTGGAAATTAGGATCAGTTAAGGCCTCACTTTGACGGTTCCTGAAAGCCATCACTGGGATATCGGTGGCAGTCTGGGATTGCTTGGCTCTCCCTGATGCAGCCAACTTCAATTGATTCTGGTAGATGTAGATATGGCATATCTCTGTTACACTGTCTTTGCCTGTCATTGCTACTCTCTTATCTAGTTTAATTTCCTACTTTTATATTTGTGTGTGTCACAGTGATTTTATCGCCAAAGGAAAAAAAATTAAAATATAATAAGGTAATGTTCCCTGTCTAGGTGAGGTTATATTGGCCACTCTGATGCAAATTTAAATAATTTCAATACATATCAGTGTGTTGCCAGTCTGATTACAAATTTGTATCATTCATAATAATCAGAAATATATTTTACCCATGTGGGAAAATGTAGGTAGCTGCAGATTTATCTTAAAGTATAAGATATTCATATAGCAATGGTTAGAATATAAATGATTTGCAAACATTAAAAATGTTTCATATATTCATCTTTTTTTGAGAGGCATATATGATTTTGTTTCTTTAATATAATTTTGAACTTTCTTGGCTGAAATATAGAAAATAAGAATTATTTCCTATGCTATAATATTTTTTATTTTATTATTATTATTTTTTGTTTTATTTGAAATGCCCTTTATTCTCAATCTTTTTTTCTCTCTCTCAATAAGTTATTTTAGGATTCATCACTATACTTAAATATAATATATAAAGTGAACTGTGTTAAAAATATTGAGAAAACAAAACATTGGTTAAATCACATTTACAAAGTGTATTTTAAAACAATGTTATTGTTTAATATTTAAAAGAGTTACTATACATTTTTTGAGACCATGAGAATAGAAAATATGAAAAGAATATTAACAAATAACTCATATTAAATTAAATAATAATTAACAAACTATTTAAACATGTCTCACATTCTTATAAAGATGCATGAGTAAAAATAATATTATAAGGTAATTTTTAACCAATTATCTTGGCAATGATAGTAATGTTTAAAAAAGTAGTTCTGATGAAGTACAGCTATGATACTTTCAAAGACTCATGGTGAATACACAAACTGCTACACCCTTTTATAGGCTGATTCTCTAATAGTTATCTAAGTTAAAAATGCACATGCATTTGAGCTAGAAGTTCTATTCTACATGCAAAAAAAGAAAGAAGGAAGAAGAAAAAAAGAGTGTCTATATGTGTATTACCAAGTTTCAATACTGTTTTCACTTTCCAAGATCAGGCAATAAACTAAAAGTCCATCAGGGAGACTCTGACTAAAAGTTATTTCACTTAATCTAAGACACTATTGTAAATTGCATTGTTTTGTATACTAATAACAAATAAAATAAAATAAGTATTTAAGAAAGACACTATCATTATAAAATACTATTTTTTAAAATATGTTTTTATTGATTTCAGAGAGGAAGGGAGAGGGAGAGAGAGATAGAAACATCAATGATGAGAGAGAAGTGTTGATTGGCTGTCTCCTGCTCGCCCCCTACTGGGGATTGAGCCTGCAATCCGACTATTTTGCTTCAACTAAAATAAAAGTGTTCTTCAAATCAGTGAAATATGCTATACAGTGAAAGGCCAAAGGGTAACTTGAAAATATTAAAATAATAGTATAAACACAACAAAGTGAAAGGATCTTAAAGTGCTTTATTGAAACAAAAGTAAGTGAGAAATGCTATGTATGATTGTTCTCTTATATGCATACTAGAGGCCCGGTGCACAAAAATTTGTGCACAGGGTGGGGTCCCTCAGCACGGCCTGTGCCCTCTCGCAGTCTGGGACCCCTCGGGGGATGACCACCTGCTGGCTTAGGCCTGCTCCCCGGGGAATTGGGCCTAAGCTGGCAATCAGACATCTCTCTGGCAGCCTGGCAGCCCTCGGGGGATGTCCACTTGCCAGCGGGGAGCAGACCTCAGCTGCAGTCGGACATCCTTAGCGCTGCTGAGGAGGCAGGAGAGGCTCCCACCACCACCGCTTTACTGGCAGCCATCAGCCTGGCTTGTGGCTGAGCAGAGCTCCCCCATGTGGGAGCTCACTGACCACCAGAGGGCAGCTCCTGCATTGAGTGTCTGCCCCCTGGTGGTCAGTGTGTGTCATAGTGACCAGTCATTCCCAGTCTTTCTGCTGTTAGGATCAGTTTGCATATTACCCTTTTACTATATAGGATAGAGGCCTGGTGCACAGGTGGGGGCTGGCTGGTTTGCCCTGAAGGGTGTCCCGGATCAGGGTGGGGGTCCTGCTTGGGTGCCTGGCCAGCCTGGGTGAGGGGCTGATGGCTGTTTGCAGCTGGTCACACCCCCTTCAGGGTGGGGGTCCCCACTGGGGCGCCTGGCCAGCCTGGATGAGGGGCTGATGGCTGTTTTCAGGCTGGCCACACCCCCTTCAGGGTGGGGGTCCCCACTGGGGTGCCTGGCCAGTCTGGGTGAGGGGCTGAGGGCTGTTTTCAGGCTGGGCCGGCAACTGAAGCTCCCAGCCTCTCCTTTTTTTCTTTTTTTTTTTATTCTGGGATTTATTTACCTTCTATAATTGAAACTTTGTTGCCATCTGCTTGCTCCAGCTCTGAGGCCATGGCTGGCTGAAAGCAGGTATCTGGGGTTTGTTTAGCTTCTATAATTGAAACTTTGTTGCTTTCGGAGCTTAGAGCCGGGCCGCGGCAGGCAGAGAACCTTGGCTTCCTCCATCACTGGAGCAAGCAAGCCTCCTGCTCGTTTCAGCTGCGTGACTGCCAGCTGCCATCTTTGTTGGCAGTTAATTTGCATATCTCGCTGATTAGCCAATGGGAAGCGTAGCAGAGGTATGGTTAATTACCCTTTTTGTCTTTTATTAGATAGGACATGCAATTTTTGAAGTAAATAGAAAAACCTTAATCAGAGCTTGTCTTTTGAAAAGTCATTTTACAGTTTGGTATATGGATGAGTGAAGATAAATTTATTTTATCAAAAGTAATATAAAATATTGTGAATGTTGTTATATTTCCTTTTATTTATTTTTATTTTATTATTATTTTTAAAATCCTCACCAGAGGATATTTTTCCATTGATTTTTAGAGAGAATGGAAGAGAGAGGGAAAGACAGAGAGAAATATTGATTTGAGAGAAACACATCGATTGGTTGCCTCCTGCACACCCCAGACCAGGGCCTGGGCCAGGGAAGAGCCTGCAACCAAGGTACATGCCCTTGACCAGAATCAAACCCAGGAGCCTTTAGTCTGCAGGCCGATGCTCTACCCACTGAGCAAAACCAGCTAGGGCATTATATTTTCTTTTAAATAAAATTCTAACAGACTCATAGAGTAAAATAACAGTTTTTCCACGCTGTAGACTTCAATTCTTACTCTTCCAGAAGCAACAACTTTCATTTCAGTAATTTCTTTTTTTTATACACCTCCATGTTTTTAAATAACATGTGTGCTATGGACACAGGTTTCCTTAGCCTTAAATAAACTCTATTTTTATCCACCATCTGAGATGGCTATTTAGCCTGCCCAGGTACCACCATGTTAAGCTTTCAGAATGTGATCAGTGTTTTTGTGCCTACTTCTCAGAATGATTTGGAAGGAAAATCTGAAAGTCCTAACTGCTTCATAATTTATAACCAGTATGACTTTAGTCATTATCTCTATTTTCTTTTTAGAGGCATCTTCCTGGGTACTCCAAATTTTGAGAGTTTTGTGATTTGGGTATTATGACTTGGGCTCTGCCCAATTGGGGCTCATGTTTCATCTTCTCAGTTAAACTTATCACTGTTCACTCTGCTCTTGAGGTTGCATTTCTTTTTGTCTCTGTGACCTTTTCTTGTATTTAGATTTTTTCCTGTTTATATTATTTTATCATTTCATGCATTAATTTATTTTCATTTACTTGTTCTCTCAAAGTTATCAGAGGTAAAGTGTGCTGTAATACCTTTGTATTAACTGAAAGCTACACATCATTTTTTTTTCCTGGTTGTCCTGAACTGTGGGCTTTTTGCCTCATGCTCTCAACATATTTACTACTTATTTCTATTCTACTTAGGTATAATTGACATATAAGATTGTATTAGTTTCAGGTATGTAACATAAAGACTCAATGTTGCATATATTAAGAAATGATTGCATAGTAATCTAGTTATCATCCATCATTACACATAGTTACAATTTTTTTCTTTTTCTTGTGATAAGGAGTTTTAAGATTTATTTTCTTAACAACTTTCAATTGTGCAATATGAGGTGCAGTATTATTAATTATAGTTACCATCATATATTAAATTTCAATATGTTGATACAAAGTAAGGTAAATGAAATAAGAGAAATTATTGAATTGTAAAGCATAGATCAACAAAAATAGTGATTTGTATATAATTCATTATATACAAACTAAATTTGAAAAATATATTCAATAAATAAAAAGAAAAGGATAATTTAGTTGAGTATTTTATAAGTGGCGAGTTTTGTGATTTCTAATACTTAGCAATTGTTTTTCTCAATATAGTCTCATATTAGTCACTTTAGATTCATAAAGGATACACAACGAATCTATTTAAATAATGAAGGAATTAAGACAGAAACATAGTGTAGCTTAAAAATATTTATTGAATTCCTACTAAGAATCAGATTATCCACTTGTCTCTCAAAGAACAAGTTTACAAAGATTCTTTTCTCTTAAGGAGATCAGTTATTTGGTGGGCAACAAAACAAATACAGCAAAGTTTTAAAATATCATGTTAAGCAATAAGATCTATATATATAAAACTCTAATATGCAAATAGACCAAATGGTAGAACAACCGAACAACTGAACAACTGGTCACTATGATGTGCGTTGACCACCAGGGGGTGCATGTGGAACATGCCGGGCATTGGCAGCAGGCGGCAGAGCACGGAACATGGCAGGCATCGGCCGTGGCGGGATGGTAGAGCAGATAAGCGGGGGTGCCAGACCAAGGTGGGGCACTGGTTGCTGTCATCGGGGCAAGCCTCTGGTGGTTACTGAAAATTCTTTGCTCCCATGTGCTGCGGTCCCGCCAGGCGCTCGCACATCAGTGCCCGGGGCCAGCCCTGATCGCTAGGTCCTGTCAGCGGGTGTGAGGGGCAACTGCCGGCCCCGATTGCCCCTCAGGGCTTCTCCACCTCACCCTGCTCCTGAGGGGTGATCGGGGCCGGCAGCCACCTCTCAGACCCGCTGACGGTGACAGCCCTGCTCACACCCCCTGTCGGTGCTGGAGCTGCCACTTGCACCTACTGCTGGCGCCGGCCCCGCTTGCACCTGCTGCTGGTGCCAGCCCCAATCGCTCTGCGCCTTCAGCATGTGGGAGCAGAGGCGGCGGCGGGAAAGGGGCTGCTGGCAGACAGGAGACTGGGGGCCGTGGTGGGAGGGGCCGGGTGGGGGTGCGGAGGATGGGTTGAGACCTGCCCCTGTGCCCACTGTAGCCTTGCTGCCTACAGTTCCTTTCAAGGTGCATGAATTCGTGCACTGGGCCCCTTGTAACTATATAAACAGAGAAGATAAAAATAGATATGGCCAAAGTTCTGGTAGTACTTTCACTTTCTAAATATTAAATGTGTATTATAGAACTTAGTAAAATATCTCATTTTCTAACATAGAAAAAAATTTGAGTGTTTACACCCTAATAGTTATTCAATGATTGTGAACTTATAATGTGGGTATTCTTTGTATGCACCTGAAGACACACTCTCTATTCTATCATGCTCTGTGTCCCTGAGGGATAAACTCTAATGACTGCTTGAACTTCAGGAACATCAGGTTTCTTTTCACCTTTAGTTTCAAGTTGCATTATTTCCAAAGCAAAGATTATCTAATGTAATCTCAAGAGAGATACGGTTTTTAAAAAATCTAGGGCCTCTTTGCAAATGTGTGGAGTTATAAATGTTATGTGAGTGTGCAACACCAGAGAATCTCCTATAAGGAGAGTGATAGGAATTGGTGGAAACAATATATGGGATGAGAACATTGGAGAGACAGACAGACAAAGGTGACAAGATTAAGCCAATTATAGAGCAGAAGTGGTAGTTTTACTCTTATAAATTGAAGAAATGCATTCATTGCAGCTGGGCCAGTTGGTTACCTGTCCTACTGTAATATGCCTAAGGGACACAGAAGCCAAAATGAAAGAGTTCCTAATGGTCAAAACTAGAACAATTTGAGCAACAAATAAAGATCATATTATTGGACTATGATAAAAAGTATAAGCTACATAGACATCAGTCCATAGTAATATAAATAAATCAAGTAAGTGAAGAAGATGAGATGCATTTTTCTTACAGAAGAATTCCAAGTAATATTTGTAGATACCCCCCTCTAGGAGGTGGAGCTTAATTCCTGGCCCTGTCCACCTGGCAGTGAGTTAGTTTTCATGAATTACTTTCTAAGAATAAAAGGGGGAAAAATAGTACATTTATAGTTTATAATACTGGTAAACACTACCTTAACTGAGTGACAAAGGTTAATACTACCAATGATGTAATGTTCTCCTGAAACAATGTGATAAGAAAAGCACTTCATTTGTTTTGTATAATTTCAGTTTAATCAAGAGAAACCAGTCATTCTACAGATTTCCTGAGCAGTGCTTTTCAAGACTGTCAAGATTATGAAAAACAAGTGTAGGTAAACTGGCACAGACCAGACAGGACTGGGAAAAAAACGGTGACTAAATGCAATGTGGGATAGCCTGGATTTTTTTTAATATTAAACCTTTATTGTTCAGATTATTACAGTTGTTCCTCTTTTTCCCCCCATAGCTCCCCTCCACCCGGTTCCCACCCCACCCTCTGCCCTTACTCCCCCACCACTGTCCTCATCCATAGGTGTACAATTTTTGTCCAGTCTCTTCCTGCACCCCCCACACCCCTTTCCCCTCTGAGAATAGTCAGTCCACTCCCTTTCTATGACCCTGATTCTATTATATTCATCAGATTATTTATTCACTTGATTTTTAGATTTACTTGTTGATAGATGTGTATTTGTTGTTCATAATTTGCATCTTTACCTTTTTCTTCTTCCTCTTCTTAAAGGATACCTTTCAGCATTTCATATAATACTGGTTTGGTGGTGATGAACTCCTTTAGCTTTTTCTTACCTGTGAAGCTCTTTATCTGACCTTCAATTCTGAATGATAGCTTTGCTGGATAAAGTAATCTTGGTTGTAGGTTCTTGCTATTCATCACTTTGAATATTTCTTGCCACTCCTTCTGGCCTGCATAGTTTCTGTTGAGAAATCAGCTGACAGTTGTATGGGTACTCCCTTGTAGGTAACTGACTTTTTTTCTCTTGCTGCTTTTAAGATTCTCTTTTTGTCTTTGGCTCTTGGCATTTTAATTATGATGTGTCTTGGTGTGGTCCTCTTTGGATTCCTTTTGTTTGGGGTTCCCTGTGCTTCCTGGACTTGTAAGTCTATTTCTTTCACCAGGTAGGGGAAGTTTTCTGTCATTATTTCTTCAAATAGGTTTTCAATATCTTGCTCTCTCTCTTCTTCTGGCACCCCTATAATTCGGATGTTGGTACGCTTGAAGCTGTCCCAGAGGCTCCTTACACTATCTTTGTATTTTTGGATTCTTTTTTCATTTTGCTTTTCCGGTTGGGTGTTTTTTGCTTCTTCGTATTTCAAATCTTTGACTTAATTCTTGCGATTCTCTAGTCTGCTGCTGGAACTCTGTATAATATTCTTTATTTCAGTCAGTGTATGCTTAATTTCTAGTTGGTCCTTGTTCATATCCTCAAGGGTCTTACTAGATTTCTTGAGGGTCTCACTGAATATATCAGTGGTTTCTAGAAAATTCTTGAAAAACCTTATAGGTTTGGTTTTGAACTCTATATCCAGTAGTTTGCTTTCCTCCATTTCTGTCATTTGTGACCTGTTTCTTTGTCTCCGCATTTTTTATGCTTCCCTGTGTTGATAGAGTGGCTTCCTGTGCTAGGTGTCCTATAGGGCCCAGAGGGTCAGCCTCCCCAATTACCTGAGGTGGACACTCTTGGTGCACCCCTTTGTGGGCTTTGTGCACAGTCTTGTTGTAGTTAAGCCTTGATTGTTTTAGGTAGCACTGAGAGGAATTGACCTCTAGGCCAATTGGCTATGAGAATCAGCTGTGTCTACAGTGGGAGAACTTCTGTGCTGGAGACACCCTTCAGAGGCAAGACTTGCTTCAGTGGGGCTTTGGTGTTCACTGAGTCTGCCCCCTGAGTGTGTCCCTTATGGATCTGAGGAGTGTAATCTGGATGGTCCCACTCTGACCACTGGATACACTGGCTCTTGGATCTCTAAGGAGGTGCTAATTTAGCCTCTGCCTGAGTCTACCCAGCAGGAGCTACGGAGAGATCTGCAGATTCCTCTTCTTTGTTTGGGATTTGGAGGTGCCCAGATGAGGCCCAGCTGTGAAGCAATGCAAGTTGCTGTGGGCCCTTGGGCCTTCTTTTGGATGTTCTGGGTCTCTCTGACCCAGCTGCAGTTTGTTAGGTAATTTTCACATTGCAAAGGGCCAGGCCTTTCACATGCAAAAGCCTCTGTGCACAGCCTGGGTGGGACGGGGTCTCAGGGAATCAACAGGGCGGAGCAAACAGCTATGGCTGCTCCTCAGTCCTACCCTAAGAGGTCCCGCGTCTCAGTGTCCTGGTAATCGCTGCAAGCACCTCTGAGAGAAAGCTGCCCTTGAGTTTTGCCCGATGCCAGACAGTCCAGTTTTTCCCCGTATGAGTCTGGGTCCCCAGAGACTCACCCGGAACTGGAGTTCAGAGCAGTCGGGAGCTTGAGACTCCCTCCTGATTGAAAAAGACAACCGTGTCCTCAGTTGCCAGCCCTTTCCACGTGCGCCTCCATACCTCTGCACTTTACTTCTGCACCTCCTCTGAGTCTCAGTGTGCTTTTCTCTTTCCTTCTAGTTGTAGAATTTCCACTCATCCAGACTTCCTGTAGTTCTGGATGATGTCCATTTTGTCTTTTAGTTGTATTTTTGAAGTGGTTGTGCGAGGAAGCAATTTCTGGTGTTTACCTATGCCGCCATCGTGGTTTCTCTAGCCTGGATTTTGATGTTGGAACCAGAAAACAATGAAAACTTAGTGAAAGCCACATATAAGTTAAATTTTAGTTAATAGTATTTGCGATGATCAGTTTAATTATTTTAATAAATGTTCCACAATAATATAAGATTTTAACATAAGCAAAATGGAATGAAGTATATCTGAAAATTCTCTGTACTATTTTTTCAACTTTTCTGTAAATTCAAACTTGAAGTTGAAATATATATTCACTGTTCAAATTATAGAAAATTCTGGATAAAAATAATTGAAAAGGAACTGGTAACACTAAATAAGAATCATTGGTAGTTGTTGGCAATAGAATACTAGCTTCAGATTCAAAATGTTGAGACATACATTAACCTACTTTGGCCTTTCCATTTAGGAGGAGTTTTTGTTGTTATGGTTTTTCCTTGTGAATGCTTAACAATAAATTTGTCCTTACATAGGTTTGGTATAAAAAAAGATCTGCCTGCATTTTACTTGTTTATTTGTTTTTCACTCAGGCATCTGGACAAAAGCAAATGAAAATCACTGATGGAGAAATAATTTTCAAATAATATAATGATCCTTTTAGACTGCCAACAAATTAGACTAAATGTGAACAAATATATATAATTTCTTTCTTTTTGTAAAATTCTATAAAATTTTAAAAGATAACACATTTATTCATGAATTTAATTTACAGTCTTTTGCTTAGAAACACTTCTTCAGAATAGCAAATAAGATGTTTATAAACAAATATTTAGGTGTGGTGAAATTAAGGAGTGTAGAAATTATTTAAATATATGTTAACTAGAGGTTCAGTGCATGAATTCGTGCACAGGTGGGGTCCGTCTGGGTGGCCTGCAGGGATCTGGCCAAAACCCGCAGTCCAATACCGCCTGCAACTCCTACCTGCCGCTCCCAATCATCCTGGCCCCACTGTGCCTGACACGGGTTCGCGCCCAATCAGTCCTGATCGGGAGAGGCTCATACTGCTGCAGCAGCACTCACCAGCCATGAGCCCTGTGTCTGGTGCCCTACCAAGGGGAGTGGTCTGTAGGATTGGGCTGAAACTGGCTCTCTGACATCCTCTGAGGGGTCCCGGATTGCGAGAGGGCACAGGCCAGGCTGAGGGACCCCATTGGTGCACAATCGGGCTGGGGAGGGACTGCGGGAGGGCTCCAGGGTGTGTTTGGCCCATCTCACTCAGTCCTGATCAGCTGGACCCCAGCAGCAAGCTAACCTACTGGTCGGAGCATCTGCCCCCTGGTGGTCAGTGCACGTCATAGTAACTGATCAACTCGTCGACTGTCTGCCCCCTGATGGTCAGTGCACGTCATAGCAAGCAGTTGAGCAGCCTTAGCATATCATTAGCATATTACACTTTGATTGGTTGTTCCGTTCTGCCGTTCGGTCTATTTGCATATTACCCTTTTATTATAGAGGATTACAGTTTGCCATTGATTTATTTTCAATGTACATTGAATGAGGCAGAATAATTTTATACATAAGAATTACTGTTTAATACTGTTCTTGGTTTTGATTTTTCCAGTCTGCCAAGAGCGACTTTCCTATAAATCATTGAAAAACAGCAATAGGAGGCTTTATTGCTTTCAATTGATGTCTTATTAGCAGAATATAAAGACATACCACTAGCTATAATTTTAAAGAAGTTAAAATATATATAAAGTTTTAAATGTTGAAATGCATATATAATTATATAATATTGACAGAGAAAAGTTTCTTCTAGCCATCAAAGCTAACTAATATTAAAATAAAGGTGGCATTTTATTTGAAGAAATGCTCTAAATGGGGAATTAAAAAGAAAGAGTACAATTTCTACTTAAAACTATTTCATGTTTTAAAATTCACCAAGTTCAAAGATTAAGAATTTTAAACATTTCATTTCTAAGGCACTTTGAGCTAAAAAATTTATAGTATAGGGTTATTTTTAATGATTAACTGAAAGCAGTTACTTTTCTATAGGAAAGTCTGAAATAAAAAAATCTCTTTAGGAATATTAAACTGTCAATCTCATTTTCACTAAAATACTATTAAAATCATTATGTCACAGATCTGTCATGGTACAAATTGGTATCTCACTTAAAAATAAGGTAACAGAAACTATAAAATATTTTGTCTTTGTGGTGTATATACAGCAAAGAATATAAAATAAATACAGTGCTGAATGGCATCTGTTATCAGAGTCCTTTGTGAATTTTTCTCTGAGACTGAAGGGTAGAAGCAATATTTTATATGTGTTGAATTTTTTATAGCCTACAAAAAATTACTTTGGGCTACTGTGTATCATTAAAATTTCATTTATATAATCATTTGATTTTTATAAATCTTGCTAATTTTCAAAATCAGCTAGCTAATATTTAATTAAAAATGACTTGTCTTAAGCCATACATTTTTTAAAAAATCTGTATTTTGTATTTTAAAGTAAAATTTACTTTCTAGTAATAATTATGTAGTTATGAGCATATTGTTAATGCCATACCATTAATGAATTGACCTATAATATATGGCTGAGAGTTTTAAAGAAACATGTTTCTAGTCAGTAAGTAAAGTGTAACAGAAATTGATTTGGCCATGTAGTAAAATAAGGAATCTAAAGTAGGTCATATAAAGTTCTTAAAAGTCTGCGGCTTCTAGTCATGTAATAGGAAACTGACTTTATTTTTCAGAGTATAGAAAATAAGGCCATGAATTAGGGAGCTGTCACCTATTAATATAAAGTCAGGTAATTGACAGGAAAATGGCAATCTTTAAGAATAATATATACAATTTTAAAATAGATGATAGATGCCACAAACAGACATTTTTGTGTATGTTACATTAATAACACTGTCAGCGGTGCTGGGGATCAGCAAGATCAGGTTCTTGCCTGCCGGAGGAAGGATTTTAACACGAGAGACTGAGAATTGCAGCAAGTGGCAGAGTTTTATTCAAAGAGAAAGTCCATCTGAGGGTCACTCAAACTGGCAGCTCAGGCAAGGTTCCAGTGCCCCGAATGGGTCTAGTTCCTGGCTTTTGTCTTATTCTTGCCCCTCCCATGTTCTGTTTTAATCTTTTTGTACCATTTGTCCTTTAGCTGGTGGGCTCCCTAGAATTTAGTGTGCCTGCTTACCTGGCGAGCTTGTTAGAATTTCCTGTGCCTGCAGGGGCCCTGTAAGATTTGCCCTTTTGGTGCTCGAGTAGTTTTTGCTGCATTTCTTTCTCCCTGTTTTTGTCTACCTTGGATGGCTGATTTAGCTTTCTATTCTCCCTTCCCCCTGCTTATTTAAGCATAGTCTTGGGTCAGTTTGTCTTTTCTCTGCCTGCTCATATCTATCTACTTACCTACTCTAACAGCACCTGTTCCTAAATATAAATTTTAAAAAATTAAATGTTTATATGTTAAGTGATTGTTCTTATTTTTATGTCTACCCTAGAGAAAAGATAAGATATACCTTTTGGTACCTTATCTTTGTAATCACATTTATTTACTTATCTATCTATTTTTATTTTATTTTTTATATTTATTTTTATTGATTTTAGAGAGAAAGGGAGAGGGATAGAGAGATAGAAACATCGATTGGCTGCTTCCTGCACGCCCCTCTCCAGGATCGAACTTGAAAACTGGGCATGTGCCCTAACTGGGAATCGAACCTGGGTCCTCTTGGTTCATGGGTTGACATTCAACCACTGAGCTACACCAGCTGGGCTATCTATCTATTTTTAGAAATAGAGGAAGGAAGGAGGAGAGAGAGAGAAACATCAATGTGAGAGAGACATATCGATTGATTGCCTCCTGTGTGCACCCCCACAAGGGATTGGACCCGAAACCTGGGTATATGCCCTGACTGGGAATCGAACTAGTGATCTTTCGGTTCACCATCTGAGCCACACAGGCCAGGGCTTATTTTTAAATGTAAACCCCATTCAAAGTAATCTTCTTGACTTAGTAGACAAACATGAATTAAAATTTTCATCAGATGTTGAAATGCAGAGAGACTCATCACTGCATTATTACCCAACAAGGATTGATTTATTGTCAGGACACAGGAACTCAATTTTGTCCTCTCATCACCATCTTAATTAGATATAGAAGGGTATGCACAGCAATATTAGCTTCTTTTAAAGGATAATTTTTTAAAAATTCAGGAAATTTTTATTCCTATTTTGGCATAAGACATTCTTTAAATTAAATTTATTGGGGTGATATTGGTCAACATGATCATATAGGTTTTAGATGTAGGTTTTTGTTATAAGATCTGTATATTGCACTGTGTGCCCACCACCCAACGCCAAATCTTCTCCTGTCACCCTCTGGCAACCACCACATTGCTGTTTGTGTTCATTGGTTTCAGTTTTATATCCCACATATGAGTAAAATCATATGGTTCTTAGCTTTTTCTGACTGCCTTATTTCACTTAGCATACTATCCATGTTGTGGCAAATGGCAGTATTTCATCTTTTCTTATGGTACATATTCCATCTTGTATATGTACCACATCTTTATCCAGTCCTCTATCTCAGGACACTCTGGTTGTTTCCATGTCCTGGCCACCATGAATATAATGCTGCAGTGAACATAGGGTGCATATATCTTTGGGGATACATGATTTTGAGGTTTTGGGGTATATCCCCAGGACAGGGCTTCCTGGGTTGTATGGTAGCTCTATTCTTAACTTTTTGAGGAATCACAGGACTGCTTTCCATAGTGGTTGTACCAGTCTGCATTCCCACCAGTAGTGACTGAGGGTTTCCTTTCTTCCTATAACCTCTCCAACACTTGTTATTGCTTGTTTTGTTGATAATAGCCACTCTGATAAGTGTGAGGTGATATCTTATTGTAGTTTTGATTTTCATTTCCCTAATTGTTATTAAAAGAGAATTTAACAAAAATGTCTTGCGAAGTTTTTTTGTTTCTTTGTTTGTTTGTTTTTACTAGATATAATTTTGCGATTCAAGATATCAAGACAGTGATCAGAATCTGGGAATGTGATGCAGTAGCTGCCATCACCTAAGAGGTTAGTTTCTGGAATATTACTCATGCAGATATTCCTAACTCTACTTAGAGAATTTACTTATTAAGTCCAGGTACTCAACACAATGCAGAGTAATTTTCTCAATTATTTCATGACCGATTCCAAAGTCTATTGTTTCCTGTACTTCCTCAATCCTAGTGATACATGTTTGTCCCTAATTAAATGAAGTCTCATAATGCATTTCTGGGTCCTGGTATGATTAAAGTATATAAATGCCCATCATACAAGCTATTGTATTCTAAAACAAACAAAAACTAGATGAGAAAGAGAGAAGTATGGACTGGCATTTCAGTGTTACAATAAGTGTTACAATAGTGGTAGAGATATGTAACTACATAGTCCGTGTTTAAAATATTCCCAGAAGATTTTATTCTCTATTCATCTTTATCAAAAGACATTATTCTGGTAGATCTCCATACTATCACTTCACAAAACATTACTTTTTTGCTCAACTTTTACCAAATCACCAACTTTTGTTTGTATCCACAAGGGGAATCCTCTGGCATTCCTGGTTTCCAATTTGAAAACTCAGTATTTAATTTGCATTTTTATTGTGGATACCCTATAGCTTACATTTACTTGGAAAAATCCTTTGCGTTATTTTTTGCTGCTAGAAGGACTTCTGTGAGTTGCATTGACTGGCAGCGATTTTCCACAGCAAACACCTGCATGGGAATTTACCTGCCTTTGGGAAGTAATACACTTTTAAGCAGAATCTCCAGGGGTAAGTGTGAGCATTTCCAAACTGTTGTAATCAAAGGGAAAAGAGACTTTTTAAAAATGTAACACCTACTATATTTTTATTTGTTTATTCATGTGGGGACTGTGGATTATTTGGTAAAATGCAAGTAATAAAGTTGCAAATAAGCAATAATGTACAGGATAATAATTTTGAAAAATGTTTAGAAAATATTAATATAAATTAAGCCTTAGAAAAATGCATATTATGGGCAATTTTGTGTCTTTCAATAATATGTATATTGCTGGATTTTTACACATTCACAATTTTTAATTACCGCTGGAAACTAGAAAAAACAATACAGATTATAAAATGACTTTAATAACACTACTAACATAGCTTGAGGTAAAACATTTCAAAGACATCAAATACATTATAATAAAATAAGTCATTTTTTGAGTTTAGAAAGAAAGTTATTTTAAGGTAGAAAAATAAGCTTTATAGATTTTAAACAGATGAAATATAGCCTTTATTATATTCTGATTAAATTTCTTCTAATTTTGAAATAATGAAAGAATATCACCAAATATATTGAGTTCATTTGTCATAAGAATAAAAATACCACTAATTTTAATATACTTGGCATAAACTTAATCTACATGCAGTAAACTCAGCTCTTTCCACTAAATACAATAGACAAGAACAAACATCATATAACTCTAGTAAGTTAAAAAAATGCGTATGGGACCATCAATATTGAAAAAAACTATCCTCCAACATAATTTATTCCAGGGATATCTTCATTCTTTAGATTGATTATACTACCAACTAATCTGTAGCTTTTTTTTTTTTTAATTGAGGTTATTGTGGTGACATTGGTTAACAAAGCATATAGGTTTCAAGTATGCAACTCAACAAAACATTATCTGCATATTGCATTGTGGGCCATTCAACCAAAGTAAGGTCTCTTTCCACCCCAGTTTCCCCCCTCCCCCCCCCGCCCCTCCCTTTGCCCTCTTCCACTTCCCCCACCCTTTTCCCTCTGGCTATCACCATACTGTTGTCTGTGTCTAAAATTATTTTTTATTTTTTTGGCTTCATCCCTTCACCTCTTCCATCCAGCCTTCCAATTGCCCTCCCCCCTGATAGCTATTAGTCTGTTCATTGTATCTATGCTAATGTTTCTATTTTATTTGTTAAATTATTATTTTTTCATTAGATTCCACATATAAGTGTGATCATATGGTATTTGCTTTTCTCTGACTGGCTTATTTCAATTAGCATAATGTTCTCCAGGTCCATCCATGCTGTTGCTCCCATCAGCGGGTGGGAGCGGTGGTGGCGGAAGTGGGGCTGCTGGCAGACAGGGGACCGGGGGCCTCAGTGGGAGGGGCTGGGTGGGGGTGCAGAGGATGGGCCGAGACCCTCCCCTGTGCCTACCACAGCCTCGTGGCCCACAGCTCCTTTCAAGGTGCAGGGATTCATGCACTGAGCCCCTAGTATGACTATATACTCTTGGTTTATACCCAGCAGCATATAATTTTTTTTTTTACTTTTGTCTACCACTTAGAGTTTATTTTGCCTTTATTTTTAAACAATTTTTATAATTTATGCTTGGTCATGCTTTATTTATGTTTTTCTCTTGGGTTTGTGCTGGTTCTTGGAACTGTAACTTCTATGGTTTCTCATTTTGAAATAATATCAGCCACTATCACTTCAGAGGGTTTTCTTCCTCATTATTTCTGCCCTGCTGGGATTTAAGCCACATATTTGTTAGATGTTTCACTATATTTTGCATGCTCTCTGTGTTCTTTTCCATCTTTTGCCTCTTTTGTGCATTATCTGGATTTTTTTGAAATATATGCATTTCACCAATTAGCTCTTCAGCTGTGTCACATCTGCCTGTATCGTTTGTGTTTTCAGTCACATAATTTCCATTTGTTTTCATTATATAGTTTGCAGTTCTCTTTCATTTTTCTGTATTGTGTCATTTCATTTCTTATATTAATCTAATTTTAGCTTGCATGAGTGACATCTCCAATATTTGGAGCTCTTCTGCATTTGTTCTATTTTGATTTTTTATTTTTTAAATTAATTATTATTTTCTAGTGTATTCTGCTTTAATAATAATAGAATTCTAGACAATGTGAAAGTAAAATTCAAAATTCTGTGAAGTTCTAAATGATGTTAATTTTCCCAAGTGACTTTACTTTTACTGGAAGGCAGCTAGCAGAAATGTAGATTTTAAAAAATAGCCTCAGGTATAAATATAATTTATGCTGGGAGGGTCTATTTTTAAGTCTCTCTATTACTTGTAGGATATGGCTCTTATGGTCAAGTCCAAAAGCGTGGAGTGTTTACCAGAGCCCTCTAAATTACTGAGACAGATGAAAGCACTAATCACCATCTCATCCTCTCAGTCAATACCTTTTCTTCTGGAATTGGCAATGGCCCTGAAGGAAAAGCATCCTTACATGCCAGGCAGAGTCAGTTCTTCTTGTCCAGCTTTTTGGTTTGTTCTTTTGTGAGAACTTTGGCCTTAAAAAATTACCTATCCATTGCCAAATACAGAATGACTTCAAATTTAATTTTACTTGTAACCTATCATCCAGATTGGTAACTGTATTGCATATTGGTTTAATAGCTTTAAAGTCTTTATTTTTCATCTTATTATATACACTGAGGAAATTATTTGCAGCATGGAATTAATTAAAGGTCATTTAAGTAAAAATGACTTGTTTTACAATTTCATTTTAATTAAAATTTTTAAAAGGTGGTTCATATTTCCAATTTAGTAGCTTTCCTTCTAAAGGCAGGAATTTCATTTTATTGCATTTTCTATTTATCATATAGAATTATTATCAAGATTGATTGTGATACATGTGCCCACAAAACTTGAAATGTGTTACTAACTCAAAATATGGCCACTATAAATAATTGTATAATATTTATATCACTTTATAGTTTCTTTAAACATAAGGAAAATTATTTACCAAGGGCAGAAGTTTTGTTGTATTTTTAACTTCATTAATTGTGCTAGAATACATAGTTATAACAAAATGAAGATAAATGAAACTTTATTTCAATGTGGATCATGTTTATCTAAGACACTCTAGGTAGATTGCTAGTTTTTTATGAAATAGAGAAAAACTAATAAAATTTAGAAGGAAACACTGTTAACTATTATTGGGTTCTTTCTACATCATTTGATTGAATCTATAAGACTGAAAGATCTTTGGCATCCATGGACAGTATACAGGATGCAACATATGTCAGTTATCATTATAGAAGCCATCACATTTGTTATCAAATAAATATGTTGAACAGTGAAATATCTATATTCTGTTTGATGTGATAATAAAAGTTTCTAGTGTTCAAGGAAAGGAACAATTTCCCCCTGGCCAAGATAAAACATAACCACCGGAACTGGTTTACGTTCATTTCATAAATCAAAGACAATTCACTTCAGTGAATGCTTCTGGAAGTCAGCCAATAAGCAACAGCAACAATCCATTATGCACACTTCTACACACAAAGGTCAACTGTTGCTAAACACTTCTGTTTCTGCAAGTCTGCCAATCCCTGAACTTCATTCATGCTTCTCCAAAACCCTACAGACGATCTGAGGGACTGTGTCTTACGAGCACAGCTTTCCTTTCATAAACAGGGAACACAATCTGTTTTATGTTTGGGATATTATAGCACCAACAATTGAGAGTTTCACCAGTGTTATGTTTTGTTTTGCTTTGCTTTGAAGATCATCCCTTTACAGTTTTTCGTTTCTTTCTTTTTTCTTTTTTTAGGGAATAAAAGGTGCCCACAGATCTCTTTGTGACCCAATAGTCCTTCAGATTTGCAACCAAATGAGTCTTTTCAACAATTTGAGCTCTTCTTGCATTCAGATTTTGCTTCTTAATTTATTTTATTATCCTAGAACTTATAAGCAAATGGGCCTTTGTATAAATTAGATTACTAGATTAGAAAAGCATTACAATCATGTGACAACAATGTTTCTCCCAATGGCAGGCCATATACAGGATGGTGATCCCATAAATTATAATGGAGCTGAATTTCTTAGAAGAAATGGAAGGATATGTGTTTCAGAGGATTGTTTTTCTCAGCTGAAGCAATATCTGTGAGGCGTGGCAATAGAATCCTTCTCACTCACAACACCTCAATTTTGAGAGCACAAATTACATCCCCCGAATGTAAGCCCCTGGACTGTTTCAGCACGGAGGAGTCTGCCCCACCTCCCCAGTGCCATACTCAGAGGGTGCTGCAGTCCTCCCAGATTTAGTGTGATGATCTCAGAGTACATGGCTGTAATTTCTTTGTAGAGAACCTAAGATTCTATAGAAGGACACAGGTCCACAGGAGCTACCATAAGAAGTATTAAATGCCACTGCCATGTAAGTGAGAGCTTTCTTTAGAAATGTGGAGCCAGCCTTTCCTTAGAATTTGGGAATATTTTCAACTTGTAATGATGTAATATGTAGATGTTTTATTGCTTCCATCATTCAATGCCAGTGACAGCCCTTTGTGCCAGTTAAGGTTGATGGGACCAAAAATAAATTTCTTCAGTCAAACTATTGAGTCCTCAGTTCTATACTCTCTCCATATTAAACACCCTTTTTTTATGAATACCACAAAGTTCCTTAATTTGACCACTATTCCAACATGCAGTAGCCAAAACCACATTGCCATGCCAATGCCATAGGTTGCTTTGTCTTTCCACCTTGATTTCTTTTTTTTTTTTTAAATATATTTTATTGATTTTTTACAGAGAGGAAGGGAGAGAGATAGAGAGCCAGAAACATCGATGAGAGAGAAACATCGACCAGCTGCCTCCTGCACATCTCCCACTGGGGATGTGCCTGCAACCCAGGTACATGCCCCTGACCGGAATCGAACCTGGGACCATTCAGTCCGCAGGCCGATGCTCCATCCACTGAGCCAAACCGGCTTCGGCTCCACCTTGATTTCTTATTCCTACCTGTCCTCAGGCCACCTTTTACTCTCTCCTGACAGTCACTATTAGGGTGACCTACACATTACTCAGCTACTTTCTCCTTGATATTTCCAATCAATCTAGCCCACATCCTTGTTCATAAAGCAGCATTGCCAACTTCAGTGTTCTATTTCTGACCCTGTCAGATGGCAGCAGGTGAAGGGCTTGTAGGACAGTGTTTATAAAGTCTACAGCAGTGTACAGCACTGTCCTAGGCCTGCACAATCACTCACCAGTTAGTGACTTACCCAAAGCAACTTCCAGTCCGGCAACCTCCATTCATTGTAAGCACTCTATACACCGTGCTTTATCTTTGATGCTATAGTTTTACTGTAGCTTTAAAAGGTTTAGATATACAAATGCGTTCCATTGTTTCAGTTGCTTGTAGTAGTCAGTACAGTAAGTAATATGCTGTACAGCTTTGGAGCCGAGGAACCAAAGCCTATATGATATGGCCCGGCAGGCTGAACCATCAAGGAGTGTGCAAGTGCCCTCTGTGATATTCTCACAATGACAACCAATTTCAATTGTATCCCTGTCATTCAGGGGTGCATAATTACATTTGTAAATGTTCTTACCATTATTCTGTTTATTTTTCATTGGTTTCTTTATTATTTCTTTTTCTAAAAATAAACTTTTAGTTTTAGATGAGTTCTAGATTCATAGAAAAATAAAAAGTTAGTAAAGAGTTCCCATACACTCCACACTCCTTATTACTATGGCACATTTGGTACAATTAATTAAAATGTATTAATTAAGATATCAATATTAATTAACTCAATTATTCGCTCAAATGTCTTTTGTTGTTTCCCAATATATTTTCTGTTCTAGGATCCCATCTAAGATACCTCATTATGTTTAGTCACCATGTATTCTTACACTATTCTTGATTGTGATAGTTGATGCTTATTTTTTGTCTCATTGTACAAAATTTCATCTCATGTATTTAGCTTAACATTTAATTATTTTGTGTCTGTTTAGGTTAGTTTTTAAGGGTGTTTTCTATTTAAAAAATGGATAAGAGCATAGATCAAATAAGTCTCAAATCAGCCTGCTCTCTCTGCCACTAAATTGATGGAAGGAATAAAAACTATGTATGCATTATATCATTAAACCTTGATTTGATATAAACAAAATGGTCACTTTGCTTAGTATATTTTCTCAGATTAGAAATAGTTGAGACATTAATCCTAGTTTCAGTTCTTGTCTCTGCTTAGTTGGGAAATAAAGGCTCCTTTTGTAAGTTTACTTGTTAGAACTGTAGTGTCTTCCTTCCTGTGTGTCAAGGTTTAATCTACGAGAAGGCTGCAATCACCTCCTAGAGAGAGAGAGAAAAAAGTATTTTCTTATAAGTGACTTATTATTTTAAATATATTTTTTATTGATTTCAGAGAGGAAGGGAGAGGGAGAGATAGAAACATTAATGATGAGATAGAATCATTGATTGTCTGCCTCCTGCATGCTCCCCACTGAGGATCAAGCTCACAACCCGGGCATGTGCTCTTGACCGGACTCGAACCTGGGACCCTTTAGTCCACAAGCTGACAATTCTATCCACTGAGCCAAGCCATGTAGGGAAAAAAAAGCATTTTCTTAAACATGCTTTCAATAAAAGCTTAACTTATTTACATACTTTAATATAAATGCACCATTTTACTAAAGATACATGAATTACAAGTATGGTGGCTTTTGCCATGTTAAAAAATACCAATAAATAATAATAAAAAAAACTCTAGAAAGTCAAATAAAAACAATCACTAGTTAACTTTCTTTGATTTTCTTCCTGAGGCCTCAAATTTAAAAATAGCCTCTCTTCAATGCTCTTTAGTAATATCTTATTTTAAAGACTCTCTAAATAAAGTCAAACAATAATTTACACTTAAAAAATTTAAACCTACATTTTTTAAACCATACCTTTCTCCATTTATTTTTCTTTCTGCCATCCACTTAACTCTCCCCTTTTTATTCCTGACCCTTCTCCTGGTCTCTGCAAATGAGCTATTTTTCCATTAGTTTTATTCTAAAGAGAATAATCTTATTGCACATCTTCCATTAAGATTTCTGAACCAAGAGTTAGGTCTATACAAGTTGCATTTAAACCCTGATCTACAGCTAAGTCAAGGTCAATAATTACAGATTTTCTTAAACTTCAGGAACACAGGCAAAAATCTGATTTTGAATTAAAGATTTTTGTTAATGCATATTTAATCAAGTAGTTCACTTATTGTTAGTGCCTTAGAAGGAAATGTTGTTAAAAGCAGCAGAGGGCAAAAAGCAAGTATAAAATTTAAATAGCATTGCTGTTCATAATTCAAATAAAAATTACCTAAAAGTATAATATGTACTGTATTATGCTTTTTCAGAACCTTTCCATTAAGACTAGACTGGGGAGAGATTTCAAGTTGTAAATGAAATAAAGAAGAATTAATAAATGACTAAAATATGATTTCAGAAAAATTTCACATATATTCTGAGTGAAACTCAACAGCTAAACAAGAAGAAGAAGAAGGAGAAGAAGAAGAAGAAGAAGAAGAAGAAGAAGAAGAAGAAGAAGAAGAAGAAGAAGAAGAAGAAGAAGAAGAAGAAGGAAAAGAAGAAGGAAAAGAAGAAGGAAAAGAAGAAGGAAAAGAAGAAGAAAAAGAAACTTCTGCCCATTTTGGAAAGTATCTCTGACATTAAAGAGGTAATCATTAAGGAAAAAAAGTAGAATGGGAAATTGATATTTTAAACATGTGGTTGAAAATTTACAAAGATCAGTGGAAACTAAATAAGCTGGAAATCATAACAAATTTGGTACTCAACAGATAAAATAATTGACCTCCAAAGAAACAGAATATAGAGAGGTCCTTTCCTATGTATAAATTGTGAAGTTATTAATAGGTATCCCTTATAATATGCAAGCAAAAGGGCACTAGAAGAACCATTATCCCATATTTACTAAGAAACTAGAGGGTCACCATTAAAAATAAATTAAATCATGCTACTTTAAGAAAAACAATACTCCCTGATTTCTTGTCCTCTTAAAACTCCAAGGCTTGTTGTCTATATAGTAAATGAACAACAGCTTTCTATATCTGTCATCTGTCCCACTAGCATAGAGCACCAGATTCTTTTTTAAAAATGTTTTTATTTATTTTAGAGAGAGAGGAAGTAGAGGAAAAGAGAGAAGCATTAATCCACTGCTTCTGGCAGGCTCCCTACTGGGGATGGAGCTCATATCCCGGGCATGTGCGAACCAGCGACCAGATACCTCTGGGTGCATGTGGTGACCCTCAACCAACTGAGCCACACTGGCCAGGGGAGAACACCAGATTCTTTATGGGACTAAAAGACCCAGTAGTGGAAATTTTTAACAATGGTTAATTCAGTTCCCAACTTCCAAAGCTTAACTGTTACACTGGAACCGCTGTCATTGAATATTTCTCTATTTTTATGGTGCATTTTCGAAAAATAAAATGGGTAGAAATCACCTCTTCAAATGGAAATATTGGATTAAATATACCCTATTTTCCCACCTGGCCAGTGTTCTGCAGTGGTGGAGCATCGACCCAGGAACCAAGATGTCACCTGTTTAACTCCTGGTCAGGGCACATGCCCTGGGTTGTGGGCTCAATCCCCAGTAGGGGGCTTGCAGAAGGCAGCTGATCCATGATGTTCCTATCTCTCTGTCCCTCTCCCTTCCTAACTCAATCAATAAAAACAAAGTAAATAAATAAATAAATATACACTATTTTCCAGATGTAGATTATTCTACAAACATGATTAAATTACAACTGACCTGTGCATTAATATGCCCCCCCACACACAATAATAATAATAATAATAATAATAAATAATAATGAAAATTAGCAGGGGTCCTGAATCTGTGAGCAAGAGATTTCTTAGACATAGAAAAGTTGTAGCGCACAGCCCAGATTGTCATATTTAAACTATTTCTCAAATTTCCTCAATCTCCTCTTGTGGGGACCCTGTTTAGAGCGCACCAGCTGGTCAAAGCTGCCCTGAGCCTGAGAATCGTAATCAGGCCAAGATACCATGAGCGCGTGCAAGGACACAGGGTGCACGGTGCACTGTGCCCTTCTGTAACCTAAATGATTGATGTCACTGTTGACAGCTAGCTTTCTTTGTCTGTGGAGTAATATACAAGTTACTGACAAAGAGGGTGTAAAGAAGTCTGCTAGATAGAGCAGCTGGGCAGAGCAGAAGAAGAGAGCTCAGAGGAGAGGCAGCAGGCACAGAGGATGTAGCTCCTGTGTGTGCAGGAGAGGCTGGAGAGCTCAGACGGAGCTGAGAGCTGATACTGCTATGATGTAAGGCTAAGAGCGCATGGAGAGCTCAGATATAGTGTGCGGGGCAGGGGAGGCAGGAGGAGCTGCTGAGCTAGAGAGGCTGGAGAGCCTACTGAGGCTGAAACTCTAAGCGAGAGCTCAGGTACTATTGCTATGTCAAGCTAGGGGTCTAGGAGGCAGCCTGCAGCTGCTCAGACAATAACTGTGAGTACAGAGACTGATGCTGCTTTTGTGGGAAAGATATGTATTTACCTGCCGGTGTCCAGCTGCCCACCTGTATGAACTCTGTTGTAAAGAACTGTTTCGTCTGATGGCTATATGACCGCTGGCTTCTGCAATAAAGACGCATTCTTATATACCCACAACTTCTCATGGCTTCTCTGTCTGCCCCACCGCCAAGAATTGACCTCTTAAATCTGATCTTAGTCCAATTATAGCCAATTTAAGAGAAATAAAAAGATTAATAGTTCTTTTCATCAGGTCATGTAATTTACCTATTTCATTTCCTCAAATCTAAAAATCAGTGCTATAGATTTGTTCAAGATCTGTAATTAGCAACTGCTCCACAGTAGTATCTAACAATAAAATCAGTTTAGATAAACCTACAGACAGTTTTGGTGCAATAAATTTACACAGAACTTTCTGTAGTATCTCAGTTGCTAAAACACAGTCACAGTTATTGCTTTCACCAAAATAGGTGTTAAAAATTCACCGTAGCTCTATCCTTCTCCCATATATAGAACTTGTGTATCCACTGTCCAGAAATAAATTCCCTTATCACAGACAGATATGTTGAATACTGTTGAATACAGGTAGTATTTTTATTTTGGGAATCAGTAGGAATATATTCCTCTGTTTAAAAGTCACAGCACACACAGTGGCCAAGAAAAGCATTTCTTTTCTATTTGGAGCGTTACAAATTATCTTCCCAGTGATGGAGAACTCACTTTACTGTATAATTATTCATTAATTCTACAAGGTTTTGTCATCAATTCTTCTTCTCTGATGATAAGTTCGATAATTTGCAACAAGCTCAGGAGTTTGAGGTTCTGATAAATGAAAGGTGGATAGTAGTGGATGTCATCACTTCCAGGTCTAGGCATAAATCCTACCATATGATCAATCATGCTATTTCTTCTTCTTCCTTTGAAAACCATGTGTTTTGTTGTTGTATAGCAAGTTCTGTGAATGTCAATTAGGTCAAATTTCTAAAAGTGCAATAAAAGTGCAATTTAAATCCTTTAAATCTTTGTGGGTGTTTTTGGTAGGACTTTATTTATTTATTTATTCATTTATTTATCACCTGAGGATATTTTTCAATTGATTTTTTTAGAGAGAGTGGAAGGGAGGGGGAGAGATGCAGAGAGAAACATGGATGTGAGAAAGACACATATATTGGCTGCCTCCCACACGTGCCCCCGACAAGGGCCAGGGATCAAGCTTGCAACTGAGGTACATGCCCTTGACCAGAATCGAACCTGGGGCCCTTCAGTCCACGGGCTGACACTCTATCCATTGAGCCAAACCGGCTGGGGCTAAATCTTTTAAATCTTTAACCAATTTTTTAACTTTCCCACTGGGGATGGAGCCTGCAACCCGGACATGTGCCCTGACTGGGAATTAAACCATGACCTCCTGGTTCATAGGTCAAGGCTCAACCACTAAGCGAAACTGGCTGGGCTTACTAATAGTTAATGAAAAGGTGTTCAATTCTCCATTTATAATTTTGGAGTTACCTCTTTCCCCCAACAGTTCTGTTTTTGCCTCATGTGTTTTGAAGAACTCAATAAATATTTAGATTTGTTGTGTTCTTTTGAAAAATTGTTCCATTTATCATTATAAAATGGTCTTTTTTCTACTTGGTAATACTTTTTGCTCTAAAATCTGATTTATCTAATATAAATATAGTCACTCCAACTTTCTTTTTATTGTTAGCATGATAAAATTATCCATTCTTTGAGATTTTAAATATTTTCATCTTTATATTGAAAATACATAACTTGTAAGGAACATATATTTGGGTCTTGATTTCTTATCCAGACGTAAAAACCCTGTTTTTAATTGGGTTGTTAAGATTAATTACATTTTGTGATTACTGATATTGTTGGCTTTAACTATACCATCATGTTGTTTGATTTCTAATCATGCTAGATCTCTTTTTTGCTCCTATTTTTATTCTTATATCTTTCTATCCACTTTCTGGTTACTTTAGTATTTTCATAATTCTATTTTATCTTCTTTGTTGACATATTAGATATATTACTCTTTAAAAATAAATATTTAAATTGATTTCAAAGAGGAAGGGAGAGGAGAGAAAATTACAAACATCAATAACAAGAGAGAATCATTGATAGGCTACCTCCTGCACACCCCACACTGGGAACGAGCCTGCAACCCTAGCATGTGCCCTAACCAGGAATCAAATCATGACCTCCTGGTTCATAGGTTGATGCTCAACCACTGAGCCACACTGGCTGGGCTAGATATTGCTCTTTATTATGATATAATATTAGTTGATTTAGGCCTGGTCTAAATGGCATTGTTTAGGTTGGGCAATGGCCCCCTTCTCCCCCAAAAGTCTTCTGACAATGTCTCAATATTCACTGACAGATGTAACTACTAGGTAACACATGGGATACTATTAAACAAACTACAATGCACAGAATAGCCACCTACAACATATAATCATTCATCCAAATTAGGTCTGGGCTTACTGTCATATTTCCTCTATCTCAGTCAATGAAGGACAGGTTTAACTAACCAAAATGACACTTAACTCATTCATTTAGCATACTTTTTGCATTTTTTTAAACATATATTTTATTATTATTTTACTAAAAACCCGGTGCACAAAAATTTGTGCACTGAGGGGGGGGGGGGAGGTTTCCTCAGCCCGGCCTGTGCTCTCTCGCAGTCTGGGACCCTTCAGGGGATGACCACCTGCTGGCTTAGGCCTGCTCCCCGGGGGATTAGGCCTAAGCTAGCAATCAGACATCCCTATGGCAGCCCCGCAGCCCTCGGGGGATGTCCACTTGCCAGTGGGGAGCAGACCTAAGCTGCAGTTGGACATCCTTAGTGTTGCTGAGGAGGCAGGAGAGGCTCCCACCACCACCGCTGTACTGGCAGCCATCAGCATGGCTTGTGGCTGAGCAGAGCTCCCCCATGTGGGAGCGCACTGACTACCAGGAGGCAGTCCTGCATTGAGCGTCTGCCCCCTGGTGGTCAGTGTGTGTCATAGTGACCAGTCATTCCCAGTCTTTCTGCTATTAGGGTCAGTTTGCATATGACCTTTTTACTATATAGTATAGAGGCCTGGTGCATGGGTGGGGGCCAGCTGGTTTGCCCTGAAGGGTGTCCCAGATCAGGGTTGGGGTCCCGCTTGGATGCCTGACCAGCCTGGGTGAGGGGCTGATGGCTGTTTTCAGGCTGGTCACACCCCTTTTAGGGTGGGGGTCCCCACTGGGGTGCCTGGCCAGCCTGAATGAGGGGCTGAGGGCCGTTTTCAGGCTGGCTGGCAACTGAAGCTCCCAGCCTCTCCTTTTTTTTTTTAATTATGAGATTTATTTACCTTCTATAATTGAAACTTTGTTGCTGTCACTGGAGCTGAGAGCCTGGCTCCTGCTCGCTCCAGCTCTGAGGCCACGGCCTGCTGAAAGCAGGTATCTGGGGTTTGTTTAGCTTCTATAATTGAAACTTTGTTGTCATCACTGGAGCTGAGAGCCTGGCTCCTGCTCGCTCTAGCTCTGAGGCCAAGGCCTGCTGAAAGCAGATATCTTGGGTTTGTTTAGTTTCTATAATTGAAACTTTGTTGCTTTTGGAGCTCAGAGCTGGGCCGCGGCAGGCGGAGAACCTTGGCTTCCTCCATCACTGGAGCAAGCAAGCCTCCTGCTTGCTTCAGCTGCGTGCTGCTGACCGCCATCTTGATTGGGTTAATTTGCATATCGCGCTGATTAGCCAATGGGAGGTGTAGCGAAGATACGGTCAATTACCATGTTTGTCTATTATTAGATAGGACTAGAGGCCTGGTGAACAAAAATTTGTGGGGGTCTCGCTTGGGTGCCTGGCCAGCCTGGGTGAGGGGCTGATGGCTGTTTTCAGGCTGGTCACACTCCCTTTAGGGTGGGGGTCCCCACTGGGGTACCTGGCCAGTCTGGGTGAGGGGCTGAGGGCCGTTTTCAGGCTAGCCAGCGACTGAAGCTCCCAGCCTCTCCTTTTTTTCTTTTCTTTTTTATTCTGGGATTTATTTACTTTCTATAATTGAAACTTTGTTGCCGTTATTGGAACTGAGAGCTGGCTCCTACTCGCTCCAGCTCTGAGGCCAAGGCTTGCTGAAAGCAGGTATCTGGGGTTTGTTTAGCGGCAGGCGGGGAACCTTGGCTTCTTCCTGGAGCAAGCAAGCCTCCTGCTCGCTTCAGCTGTGTGGCTGCCGGCCGTCATCTTGGTTGGGGTAATTTGCATATCATGCTGATTAACCGATGGGAGGCATAGTGAAGGTATGGTCAATTACCATGTTTGTCTATTATTAGATAGGATATTATGAGGAAAATAATTCTGGGTCCTAGCCTTCAAGAACATTTTAGGTAGTTTAGGGACAGACTTTATTTTTTCTCTTGTATTTACCTCATCTTCTCATTTGTACAGGTGTATAATGTACTAGTTGCTTAACATTTTAGCATGACACATTTCATAATTTACCATAATTTTATCACCATTGCATATAATTGTATTGTTAAATTGTATGTAAGATATGTTACACTTTTTATTAGTAAGTTATTAGCCTAAAAATGACAACTTTTACTCTGATGCAGAGAAGTTAGCAGTGTCACTCACAAGCTGTACCACTTTAGAAATCCACCCCACATTTTTCTAACTCTTCATCTCAAACCTGATAACAAAAATAATACTCAGAGAATGTTTTAAGCCTCAAACTCAACACAGGCAAAGGAGTCCAAAGAGCACTTGTTATCCATAATCAATCCACCAATCACTCAATCAATCATATTAACCTCTAGCATAATCATCATCATCATCTTCACCATTACTTTAAGTATAAACATTCACAGATGTATTATTTATTTTAAAGAATTTTTTGTGAGTTTATTTGAGCCAAACTGTCAACAAATGCCAGGAAGTAGAATCTCAATGGATTGAGATAATGCTCCCCACAGATTTTATTTTATCTAAGTAAATTATATACCTTTTCATAAATTGTAAAATGTATTAATTTTCAATCTTATAATTTATTTTCACTCACTTAGCTAATTTTATTTTTTATAATATACTTTACAAGATTTACCACAGCTTATTTTATCAACACACACATAGGCATGCATATAAAATTTTACTGTTTTTGAAGATGATTGAATTTTCAAATCTGGTTTGGGATACTTCTTATTTTGAATATTTGAGTAATGACTCACATGTTATAAAAATACCTTTTCTTTTTTATGGGGTAGAATTTTGTGTAATACATCAAAAAATATTGTAAAGAACTGACAGTACATAATGGAACCATAGGAGTATTCACTCAGATTCTGGAGCAAACTTATCTCTGTGTGGGAGTAAGATGTGAATCTTAAAGCCAGATCACTAGCCAGTCTCACTTGAAAAGATGACAATTGTCTTACATAATATAATGCATGCCAACATTATACATTTGGGAGAGAGTTAAGTGTAAGGGAGATATTCTCAGGCTTATAGCTAGTCCAAATCTCCCCATAGGTATAAATGGATTAAAGAAAAAAATAGTATTAACATTCAGCATTCTTTTAATTCTTGTCATTGGATAAAAAGTGTATCATTTTTATTTTTTCTGTTTCAAAGTTGAAATTAGATATAGACTTTTTGCTTTTTCATATTATAAGTAACATGATTTTTTTTTCATTTTCTTCTTTTTTAAAAATCTAAACTCAGCTTAGACAAGAATTTTATAAATGATTTTATAGGTCTGCCAGAAGTGTTTTTAGGTATCAGCAGTGTCACAGAATGAAATCCTCACTGTCCTGAGGTTGGGATGGCAGCCTCTATTCTGTTGAAGTTACTATTACTTGCCTGAGCTGTCTGTTCCTGAAGAAACTAGGACTCAGTCAACGTAAGTTGGAGAGTCTCAAAACTGTCTAAAATGAGATCATCACTTAAATCCTTTACTAGGCCTCATAATGAGTCAGTCTGCTTAATTGAACCAGGATCAACTATTATTCAGGATTCCAGTGAGTTAACTATGCATATCAAAAACTTAGAATTACTAAAGATTTCAAACCTTTTATGGAACAAATAAAGATGATTTAATAATTCTAATTGATGACACTTAAGGACAAATCTGTGCCTTGAAACATAGACATTATTAAAATGTATCTTTTTTTTAAATACTGGCAGGGATATTTGTAGACTTTTTCACTCAATGGCAGAGTCTAAGCACAGTAGATGTCATGGTACCATGGCAGGTGTTGCTGTAAGTACAATGCAACCTGACTTGCAGATAGATGGGTTATATTATTTTTTTAAAATGGTTGGAGCATGAATTCACTTTTTCTGATGATGCCAAATAACTGCCACTAAACTATGTTTGTATAATTAAATAAACTATAGAACATTTTGCTAGAGTTCAGATCTATAAGTTATTTCTTTTGTAGATCAATCATTTATGCAAACATGTCCAGATATGTGTGTCAAAAGTAATCCTGAGTATTGAACAGAGATATACTTCCTACATGGTAGATATGAAGATTAAAACTCATTGTACAAATCTATTGCATACTGGCCTTATCTACAAACAATTGCAACACGAACCATTTGGAAATTATTGTTAACCTCCCCTGGAATTTAACCTGTGCTTTATTAATTTGCACCTCTATCTGACCTGCAGGATATATTTTACTGATTTACTACTTAATGACGAGACAGCACCACTTTACTTCTAGATCATCTAATTTAATCAACCCTTACTTATCTCAATATTGGTATCATGTTTCTAAATTCTAATTTATATTAGTAAATGCAGTGGTAAATATATATATATACATATTTAGATATATATACACACACATACTAGTGGCCCAGTGCATGAAATTCATGCACATTAAAAGGGGATTAATTAGAGGAAATATTTTAATATTGCTATTTGCCCTTTCTCTATAATAAAAGTGTCAGAGATGAAAAGAAAATTAGTAAAATGTATATGAAAATCTTCCTCCTGTCAGAGTCTGGGGCCCACTGGGGGACCCAGAGTCAAGTCCCCGCCCACCTGAGGCGCCTGAAAATCACACGAGATCCAGAACCAGCCAGCCCCACCCCCACCCGGCAGGCCCCACACTTGTCAAGCCGACTGAGGTCTCCTGTTAAGCCCCACCGGGCGGGGGGTGCAGCCTCAGGTCTCCTGTCAAGCCTTGCCTTGTGGGGGGCATGGCCTGAGTTCCCCTGGCCAGGGGAGGGAGGGGGGAGCAGCCTGAGGTCCACTGGCCCAGCACCGGGGCAGAGGGCGTACCTTGAGGTACCCCCTTAATCAATAAAGAAATTAAGGAGGAAAACCAAAATGGTGGCATAGGTGTACACCTGAAATTGCTGCCTCACACAACCACTTCAAAAATACAACTAAAAGACAAAACGGACATCATCCAGAACCACAGGAAGGCTGGCTGAGTGGAAATTCTACAACTAGAAGGAAAGAGAAAAGCACACTGAGAGTCAGAGGATTTGCGGAAGTAAAGTGCAGAGGTAGGGAGGCGCACGTGGAAAGGGCTGGTAACTGAGGACACGGTTGTCTTTTTCAGTCAGGAGGGAGACACAAGCTCCTGATGGCCCTGAACTTCAGTTCTGGGCGAGTCTCTGGGGACCCAGGACTCATACTGGGAGAAACTGGACTGTCTGGCAGCGGGCGGAACTCGAGGGCAGCTTTCTCTCAGAGGTGCTTGCAGCAATTACTGCAGGACACTGAGAACCGGGGCAGGGCTGAGGATCAGCCATAGCTGTTTGCTCCGCCCTGTTGATTCCCTGAGACCTCGCCCCACCCAAGCTGTGTACAGAGGCTTTTGCATATGAAAGGCCTGGCCCTTTGCAATCTAAAATTACCTAACAAACTGCAGCTGGGTCAGAGAGACCCAGAACATCCAAAAGAAGGCCCAAGGCCCCACAGCAGCTTGCATTGCTTCACAGCTGGGCCTCATCTGGGCACCTCCAAACCCCAAACAAAGAAGAAGAATCTGCAGATCTCTCCGTAGCTTCTGCTGGGTAGCCTCAGGAAGAGGCTAAATTAGCACCTCCTTAGAGATCCAAGAGCCAGTGTACCCAGTGGTCAGAGTGGGACCATCCAGATTACAACTCTTCAGATCCATAAGGGATACACTCAGGGGGCAGACTCAGTGAGCACCAAAGCCCCACTGAAGCAAGTCTTGCCCCAGAAGGGTGTCTCCAGCACAGAAGTTTTCTCACCATAGACACAGCTGATTCTCACAGCCAATTGGCCTGGAGGTTAATTCCTCCAAGTGATACCAACTACAATCAAGGCTTAACTACAACAAGACTGTGCACACAGCCCACAAAGGGGTGCACCAAGAGTGTCCACCTCAGGTAATTGGGGAAGCTGAGCCACCTGGCCGTATAGGACACCTAGCACAGAAAGCCACTCTACCAATACAGGGAAGCATAAAAAATGCAGAGACAAAGAAACAGGTCACAAATTACAGAAATGGAGGAAAGCAAACTACTGGATATAGAGTTCAAAACCACACTTGTAAGGTTTTTCAAAAATTTTCTAGAAACCACCAATAAATTTAGTGAGATCCTTGAGGATATGGAAAAGGACCAACTAGAAATTAAGCATACACTGACTGAAATAAAGAATATTATACAGAGATCCAACAGCAGACTAGAGGATCGCAAGAATCAAGTCAAAGATTTGATGTACGAAGAAGTAAAAAACACCCAAACGCCAAAGCAAAAAGAAAAAAGAATCCAAAAATATGAAGATAGTGTAAGGAGCCTCTGGGACAACTTCAAGCGAACCAACATCCGAATCGTTGGGGTGCCTGAAAAAGAGAGAGAGCAAGATATTGAAAACTTATTTGAAGAAATAATGACAGAAAAATTCCCCTAATGTGGCTAAAAGTAAAAAAAAAAAAAAAAGAAATTAAAGATTGAAAAAAAAAGAACACCAGTGTCTAGTGAATTTAGACACATTTCTCTGGAAGGGGATATTCCAGAGTTACAATATAAAATGGTTTATAACAACTAATTAATCTTGCCCAATTTGGAGTAATAGTTAAAGCTTAATGCAGTTTGAATTAATAAAAATGCAGCATAAAGGGAATACATAGCAAAGCAAGAGAAGTACTCATAGAAGGATTAAATTTTCTTTGAGTGATGCCAATTGTTCTGGCATGATCAATAGTAGTATTTTTCCATTCTCAAAAGTGTCCTGAATTAAACATAAGTTGTAAATTTTATGCACTTTGATAAGAGATAAGGATATGAAAAAAACATGAAAGATGGCAGCCAGCAGAACAGCAGTGAGAAAGTGAGGTCACTACTCATGTCTGAGGAGGTGCTGGGGCAAGGGGACACAGCAAGTGACCTCACATCCTGACGATGGAGCCCAACAGAACCTGGAACCCTGGTAACCAGGCAGCCACATTCTATAACTGCCCCTCCCATCTCACTCGGATAGAGACATTGGAGAGGACACCATGTTTTCGTGTTGTCTCCCCATGTCCCGAGGCCGATGCCTCAAGAGAGGCAGCGATGGGAGTGTGTTTAGTCATGGCCACTGCTGGATCTGTGGCCCCTTTCCTGGCGGGACCCCGAGGTAACACAGGGAGGTTTTGTTTGGGCCAGGACACCACTCTGATCCCACCTGAGCAGCCCTATGTCCCCTCCCCCTGTGTTTGGGGGTGGGGGATGAAGGGGGTGTTCACGTGGGGAGGGTCTGTCCAGAACAGGAACAGGCTGGGTTCGGGGGTCAGGACCAGTCATGTTCACACCCCAGGTCAAGGCTGGCTGGGTGGGCTTGGAGTGTGGGGGGCACCCTTTGCCCATGGTTGGTCCTGAGCCCTGGGGAGGAAAGTCTCATTTCCCCTCGGTGGATGTGTGTGTAGACACAGGGCTGGACCTGATCCAGGAGCAGAAGGTCCAGTGGGCAGCAGCAGCAGTGACTCGGGCCAGGCTTGAGTCCTCCCAGTCAACTCCCAATCACTGTCATTACAGAACTCAACCCAGGCCAAGGAGAAGCAGCAGCTGGTCAAGGAGGAGCAGAAGTTGGTCCATGAAGACCCCCGCCTCATGCCCAGCAGGGAGGGGCCGGTGAACCACACCCCTGAGGGCCACAGCAGGCCTGAAGTGAGTGTGGCCACCTGGGGGTCTGGGGAACCAGGGTCCATGGGGGCAGGGAGAAGGACTCTCCACCAGAGCTGCCCAAGCCCCACAAGCCTCCAACCTCGAAGCCGCTCAGTCCCAACAGGCGGATGGCCATTTTCAGTTCTGTCCTGCAGTGCTGCGGTTGTGCGAATCGCACCAGGCCAGAAGACCTGGAGCCCAAGGAGGCAGAGCCCAAGGGTGAGAAGGTGGGGTGGGGGGGGTGGAATGGGTGGGGAGGTCCATGTGAGCTTATGGCGAGGGATTGTTGCCAGACACACAGGGAACACCCCCAGAGCCTGGCCAGGAGCAAGGACTGGCCTCAGACCACCCACCTGCTGGACTTTGGGCGAGGAGGGTGTCCTGTGGTGGGTTCTGTGTTTGGGGGGCACAAGGGAATACCAGCACATGGGTCACCATTTCTCCTCTAACAACTCCAGCACCAGCCCAGGGGGCAGATGCGGCTCCTCCTGTAACACCTACTACAGTCCCTCCTGAGGAGCTGGAGGCAGAGCTGGAGGCCTGTGCACCTCCAGAGCCCGTGACACCTCCAGCAGCCTCTGCAGCTGCAGCTGTGGGGCCAGGGCTGGCCCCCGACAGAACTGAGGCCCTACCAGCGCTGGAAGAAGAACCCTCACCTGGACCCATGCTGGGTCCTGCCTCAGAGGAGGAGCTGCCTGTGGAGGAGCCAACTCAGGGACTACTGGTGGAAAGCGCTCAACCTGTCCCAAGGGAAAAACTGGTTTCCCCCCCACTCCTTGATATTTCCGTTTTCTTTTCTGTTCTTATTTTGTTTTTATGTTCTCCATGGAGTACTTTCTTTTTTGATCTTTTTATTACTTTAGGGTTTTGTGGAGTTTTGCTTTTATTATTTTCTTTTTTTCTGTTTTTGGCCTTCATCATTCCATTGTATAATCCCTTTTAAATAATAAACTTGATTTGTTTTAACTGGTGCCATTCCTGATCATGAAGTACATTCACGATGCTGAGCAAGCATCACCACTCTCCTTCTGGAGGCAGTGCACATACCAGTACATCTCAGAGATGCCCTACCTCCCCAAAGGGGAGATATACACTGTGAACTCTGGGGAGGGAGCACTGTCACCATTAGACTGACAGGCTTCTTCTCTAGTGGGGACCAGTCCTGGGGACAAAGTGAGGCAGCAGATTTTCTAGGGAGCAGTGGGGAGTCCCAGTGTCCTCTGGGAGAACAGTGTGCAGGACCTTCAAATTTTTACAGGTGCACAACCTCCCCTAGCAGTGCTCACCCTAAGAGGTTACCTCAATGACATTCTTGCACAAATTTTCAAAGATGTGTTTTTGAGACTACCTATCAAGCAATGATGAAATTGCAGGGTGAGAGGGGCTGGGCTCCACCAATCCTGGTCCACATGGAGGAGGGAGCTGAGCTGCTGCTAAAGTGGGTGCAGGGGTCTCTATATGCTGATAAATAAAGACCTTAGGGTTCCTCTCACATGAATTGAAAAGAAGATAATGAAATAGAATTTGATATACTAAAAGAAAATATTGACTCAGCAGAAGTGCCTCTAATTTCTGACTATTTTTCTGATAAGAAGTTCATGTAAATAATATTAATGGTTTTAATTGTCTAAAGTTTTACATATGTCTAAAAACATTATTTTTTAATTTTTAGTCTTTCTGTGTTGGTTTAGTTGGGTTTCAAGCCATAGTTCAAACCTAATTTATTCATTTATTTGATTGTCAAAATATGTGTTTCAAAATATTTTGTGGAATATAAAAAACCACATCCCTTTTTTTATTGATTGAGTTATTACTTATGTGACCTTATTCCCTCATTGCCCCCTCAACCCCCACTCATGCCTTCAACCCCTGGTGTCTGTGTCCATTGGTGAGGCTTATATGCATGCATACAACTCCTTTGGTTGATCTCTTTCCCTTAGCCCCCCTCCCCTACCTTCCCTCTGAGATTTGACAGACTGATCAATGCTTCTCTGTCTCTGGATCTGTTTTTGTTCATCAGTTTATGTTGTTCATTATATTCCACAAATGAGTGAGATCATGTGGTATTTATCTTTCTCTGACTGGTTTATTTTGCTTAGCATAATGCTCTCCAGTTCCATCCATGCTGTTACAAACAGTAAGAATTCCTTCTTTTTTGTATGGAGTTTCCTCAAAAAACTAAAAATGGAACTCTCATTTGACCCAGTGATCCCACTTCCAGGAATATATCCCAAGAAACTAGAAACACCAATCAGAAAGGATATATGCACCCCTATGTTCATAGCAGCACAATTTACCATAGCGAAGATTTGGAAACAGCCTAAGTGCCCATCAGCAGATGAGTGGATTAAAAACTGTGGTACATCTACACAATGGAACACTATGCTGCTGTAAAAAAGAAGGGCAGGGGGCACAGCCTGAGGTCCCCCGGCCGGGTGCTGGGGTGGGGGGAGGGCGCAGCCTGAGGTCCCCTGTCAAGCCCCACCACGTTTGGGGCGCAGCCTCAGGTCCCCTGCCCCGGCTCCGTGCCACGCAGCCTCAGGTCCCTGCTGATTGCACATTAAGGCTCATTAAGGGAACTTGGCCTCCGCAGTGGGTGCAGCCATCTTGTGTTACGGAAACCCCACCTCCACTCTGAGCGCAGTCATCTTTGTGACAGTGTGATGGTCAATTTGCATATTTCCTCTTTATTAGATAGGATAGAACACTGGGATGAGGCATCTGTAAATTATTCACTTTTGGTTATCAGTCATTCTGTTTTTATACCATCTTTTATTTTATTTTATTTTTTATTTTTCTATTTTCATAACACATTACAAATTTGGGACTTTTATCACGTTAATATAGTTTATCTCATTAAATTCATGATGATGTCAAATGTCTTCTTCTGATTATGTAACTTAATGCCGAGCAAATTATTTATATCATTTAATAATATAAATAACTTATAAATATAAATTATTTATAATAATTTAATCCATTTTACAATAGGATGAAAAATCATTTATACTTCTAATCACCTTAATTGCTACTAATTTTACTAAATATTAGTTTTAGATTGCCAAGATTGAAAATATTGTTTTAGTATAGCTGTGATTAATTTTGAGGATTTATTTTTTGTTTTTGTTAATATTATAGTTACATCTGTATTTTTTCATGTATTTGTATATTTATATTGGATTTCATAATTTAAAAAAATATATTTTTATTGATTTCAGAGAGGAAGGGAGAGGGAGAGATAGATAGAAACATCAATGATGAGTGAGAATCATTGATCAACTGCCTACTGGCTGCCCCCTACTGGGGATTGAGCTCACAACCTGAGCATGTGTCCTAACCAGGAATCAAACTATGATCTTCCAGGTTCATGGCTCAACCATTGAGCCACTCTGGCTGGGTGGATTTTATAATTAATAGAATATAATTCATACATCAACATTACTCAAAATGGCTTTCACAAATTTTCATGTACAATACTTTAACATTTTTAGTAAAAAATTTGGAAATTTTAACTTTGTTTTAATAATATAAAATATTACAATATCTACTAATAAATTATCCTGGAGATAATGATATTATTCTAAAGAGATTTTTATATAATCTAAATTGGTCCTCAGTTTTCTATCTCCATAGGTTATTTTCCAAAGTCTTTAAATTAAAAAAAATGATTGCAGGTTTTACGAAAAATTTCAATGGCATTTTATTACAAATTTAAGTAACAGAGTTATGTCAAAAGTAATAAAGTTATGTCAAAGGAAATAAAAGAGTGTATTTAAATTTAGTGAATGCATGTTCGTAGGACACTAGAATCTCTACCTTTGCTTTTAAAAAGTAATTGGTTGCATTTCAGGTTTCTCTCTTGAACCCTTAAGTTGAGAAACTAATGCCAAATGGAAGGTTATACTGGTTTCAAATGTTTAAAATGATATTTAACCAATTCAAATCCATTTTTTCACAGAAAATGCTAAGATTCCTGGAATGTATGCTTCTCAAACTTGCACTACAGGATTCCAGCAGACATAAAAATATTTTAAACTAAAAAAATGTACATTTTATTATAAATAGTCTCATATTTATGGAAGGAGAAGGAGAAAATATATAAAATTATTTATTCTAATTTTCAGCCATTTATGTGAAATTTTATTATAATAAACCATTTAAGAAAAAGTAATAGGTGAGACCAAAACACAGGATTGGAATTAAAATTACACTTTTATGAATCAGATATCTTGCTTTAGTAATAATTTCAAGGATACAGGCAGTCAAGAGATTCACAAGAAGCAGGGAGTGGTCTGGGAACTCAAGGTCTGCTTTCCATGTCTTTTCTTTTCATGAAATAAATGACTTCAGATAGCAAACGTAAGTTCTGATATCAAACAATATAAAAACAATAGACAAGATCTCCAAGTTTAATTTTATGGGTTTGCCCATATTAGCAGGGAAGTGTTACATCTACAAAACATCATTTTATTTTTAACCCCAGCTTGTACAACATTTTTCAGAGAACCATTGCTTTTATATCTATAAATGCTCAGTTCTTTTATTGAAGCACTAGAGGCCTGGTGCACGAAAATTCATGTATGGGGTGGGGGGGTTCCAGCCTGCACCCTCTCGCAATCCAGGACCCCTCGGACATTCCTCTTGTAATCCGGGACTGCTGGCTCCTAACTGCTTGCCTGCCTGCCTGATCACCCCTAATCACTCTGCCTGCCTGCCTGATTGCCCCTAACCCCTCTGCCTGCCTGCCTGATTGCCCCTAACAGCCTCTGCCTCGGCCCCCACCATGGCAGCTTCGTCTGGAAGGACATCCGGAATGACGTCCAGAAGGTTGTTCAGTGTCCGGTCTAATTAGCATATTATGCTTTTATTATTATATATTCCTAAGAGGATCCTGTGTGGCTCAGTTGGTTGGGTGTTGTCTCGTGCACCAAAAGGTCACCAGTTCCACTCCCAGTCAGGGCACATGCCCAGGTTCCAGTGCTCTATCCCCGGTAGGTAGGGGGTGTGCAGGAGGCAGCCAGTGTTTTACTCTCACATTGATGTTTCTCCCTCTCTCTCCCTCTCTATTCATCTCTCTCTAAATAGCAATACAAATTCTTTTTAAAAAAGTATTCCTAAGAGGAATATCTCGTTAAGAACATTATATAAATAAGGACTCTTTTGATAGTAAATATTTTGTCTTTTTACCCAAAGTTCCAGTAATTATATTGACAAGGAAATTAGATAGGTCACATCTTCATTTCTTTCTTCCTCGAATATATTCCTGGTAATTAGAAAAGAAATGAGTCGCAGGTCAGCTAATTTAACCCTTTTTTTTCTAATAATTAACTGACTTTATAGTATTAAGTGCATATATTTCAAATTATATCATCAAATATAACTAAACATAATAAAATTATTTAATCTTTAAAAATATTAATCTATTGGTTTTTTAAAATTAGAATTTAAAATCTACAGAATCTTAGAATATAATTGTATCTAACTCTCAAGTCTATCTACCTCTCCATTTTCATTTATGAGGACTCAGTCTTTTATTTTAACAATTATTATCTTTTATTTTTTAGATTTAGAAAATTATTTATTATCACATTTCCCCAATTATTGAAAATTAGCATAAGCAGTTCTGCCAATACAATGTGAAAGGTAGTCCTTTCTCATTAATTATAGAGACACCCACCTCTTGGCATTTGAAACCACTTATAATATTATTATTTAAAATAGGAAAACAACATTTAAAGCTTCAGTTCTGGGTTGCTTTTCTCAGAGGGCACAATTCTTGAACATATGGTTGCCTGATTATATAAATTTATAATTGGAATCTATAGGGTTACATATAGATATTAGTTGTACATTTTTCCTTTTATAGAAGAAGTGAGTGCCAAATTTATAAATCACTCAATATACAAAATGTATAAAAAGCTAAATAAGAATTTTACCTGGGGATGGGGAAATGAAATCATGTTTCTTTTCTGTTTTTTTATTAAATTTCTTAGGGTGACATTGGTTAATAAGATTATACAGGTCTCTTGTACATTTCTATGATACAGGATATGTTGCACCACCCAAAGTCCAATTATCTTCCATCACCATGTATTTTATCCTCTGTAGCCTTTACTACCCCTAAACCCCTTCCCTCTGGTAATTAGACTACAGTTTGTCCCCATATAAAAAATTAACTCAAAATGGATCAAATCCTTAAATATAATACTTGAAACAATAAATTACAGAGAAGAATACATAGTCACTAAACTTATGGGCTTAGAGATAATTTTATAAATTTGATTCCACAGCAAGGAAAGTAAAGGCAAACATAAATGAATGGGGTATATCAAACTAGAAAGCTTCTGCACAGCAAAAGAAAACATCAGCAATACAAAAAGGCGACCAATCAAATGGGAGAAGATATTTGCAAACAAAAAGCTCTGACAAGGGGTTAATATCCAAAAATATATAAAGAATTCATACAACTCAACACCAAACAAGCAAAATATCCAATTAAAAAATGGGCAAAGGACCTGAAAAGACACTTCTCCCAAGTAGACATACAAATGACCAACAGATATATGAAAGGTGGCTCAACTTCACTAACCATTAAGGAAGTGCAAATCAAAACTATAGTGAGATACCACTTCACACCTGTTAGAATGGCTGTTATCAACAAGACAATAAATAACAAGTTTTGGGGAGGTTTTGGAGAAAAAGAAACCTTCATTCACTGCTGGTGAGAATGTAACCTGGTACATTCACTATGGAAAACATTATGGAGGCTCCTCAAATAATTAAGAATAGAGTTACCATATGACTCAGCAATCCCTTTTCTGGGTATCTACCCCCCACATTTAAAAAAATTATTCGCAAAGATATATGCACCCCTATGTTCAGTGGCCAAGACATGGAAACAACTGAAGTGTTCTTTGATGAACAGACTGACATAGGTCAGAGGGGAGGGGAATTGGGATGACTAGATGTAAAAAGGTGAAGAGATTAGTCAAAGAACATATATGCATAGCCCATGGGCACAGACAATACTGTGGTGATGGCCAGAGGCAGTGGGACCAGGGCTAGTTGGAGGTTGGTAAAGGGGAGGAAAATGGGGAACATCTGTAACAGTGTCAACATTAAAAAAAAAAGATTTGATAATATATACAATGGAATACTACTCATCCATAAGAAAAGATACAATACTGCCATTTGCAACAACATGGACTGACCTTGAGAATATACTAAGCAAAATAAATCAGACAGAAAAGGTCAAGATCCACATGATTTCACTCATATGTAGGATATAAACTGTAAACAACAAATGAACAAACAAGAGAAAACAAATACAAACTCCTAGAGACAGACAACAACATCTGATCTCTTTTAAATTCATCATATACACTCAACTTCTGCTCATCCCAGGACTTTGATATTTTTTCTTTTTATCTTGGCTCCCTTTGTCCATTGTTCCTATAGATGACTCCCGTTCCTTTATTTTTCTAGATAGATTTTTCTTTTCAGACTACATAATATAATTTAGCTAATATTCCATTATCATGCTCCATTCTTTTTTATATAAACTTCCACATTTTAATGCTGATCAGAATATCTTAAATATGTGTATTAATGTTATATTTAACTTATTTATTATGTGGGTCATCTACTAAATAATAAAGAAATGACCATATGCATATTTACTGATATAAAAGAATAACTATCATATTACATTTTAAATATATATTAAAATTAATTAACAGCCATCTTTCACGTTTTTTTAGTAGATATTGGAATTTTAAAAAATCTTATATTTTCTATCATACATGAAGCTAACATAAAAATATTTCTTTACATGAAACAGTATATGGTTTAATTTTGGTTTTCAATTATTATACATTTTATGGATGTCTGTTATTTTATTGTTCCTTTAATAAGAAAACACTTTGTTTAGGTTTTTTAGCTAAAGAGAGTGTTTTCCAGCGCCCCCTTGTGGTTTATTGTGACTCTGCAGCTAACTTTGGCCACTAGGTGGCAAACTTGTTTCTCTATGTCATTTACAGATGAAACTATTACGAGATTTGGATAGGCTTCTCTCTTTCACTCTCCTTGAAAAAGAGTGGGCCTAGGAATGAAAGCCAAGTATTAATAATGGAAGATCCATTACACTAAATGTGGAACACAATATCATATTTAAGATTTTACTTTAAACTCTTCTTATTTCCTTAGTTTAGATCAGGGGTGGGCACGCGTGCCAAACATGGCATGCCAGTAACTTTTGCTGGCACGCAAAACCCTCTCGCACGCAAAACCCTCTCTTATAATCTTCCATTTACAATTTTTTTCTTAATATCGACTTTTTTATTTTTCAGATAAATTCAGTGTAGGTGCATCTTAGATAAATAAATAATTTTACATAACAAGTTATCTTAAAGACCATAGACATGGATTGACGGAGAGGGGAAGAGCAATTTATATGCCTCTGCCTTAACTCTCCCTGCCTTCTTAGATCCGACCAGTGTTTTGGTTTCATCCACATACGCTTGTGAATCTTTGTTCCCAGTGATGAATTTTGTTAAGTCTCATAATAGGAGTAGCCTGACGGATGAAAGTAGTAGCTCGTGCATATCTCTGAAGGTCATGAAATATAAACCTGATGTAAAATCTCTGTCATCAGTGATGCAGCAGCAAAAGTCCCACTGATAATATCAAACAGAGTCATAAAGTTTTCTGTTGGACTATCAGTGTACATGTATACATTAAAAAATAAATGTATTCTTCATCATCATATACTGTGTTTTTGTCGCTCAAGTGAATTTTATTATTTCTTCAAGGTTCTTCACATACGTACACCTTAAGAGATATCAAGTAGGCGTAACATGTTCTCAAAAAATTAGGGTTGGCACGCAGAAGAATTTTGAGTCAGAGATTTTGCTGGTTTTGGTACGCACTCACAAAAAGGTTGCCCACCCCTGGTTTAGATAGCACATACAAAAGGTAGTGCATTGAGGTAGAGTACTGTGGCAGTACAACCTAGTATTTACATGACAGACATCTAGGTGTGATACCCCATGGTTATCATAGATCAAAAAACTGATCTTTTATTTCCTTATTTGCCATAGAACATTTTTGTATCATTTACAGCTCTGAAACCAGGGGAAATTAAGCATATGTGAACTGAACCTAGAACTCTAAAGCACTGGGTATTGACCCTGAATATCCTATATAATAAAAGCCTAATATGCACATTGACTGAATGGCGGAACAACTGGTGGAACGACCGGTTGCTATGACGTACACTGACCACCAGGGGGCAGATGCTCAATGCAGGAGTTTCCCCTAGCCCACAGGCCAGCCAAGGTGGGTGCCAGCGGGCCCCCCCCCAACAATCATCCCTCTGATACCGAATTTTTGGACTGGAACCTGGATTCTTTTCCGCTGGAATCAAAGAATGAATCCAAGAACAGAAAGTGGTATAGCAAAGGTGGAAATTTATTTCAGAACAAGTACAGAATCCTGTGTGGGGAGAGGGAAGAGTCCCACAGAATGGACCCCCATGTAGGGAGGGGGAAAGGATCCCACTGGGTTCCCTTTCCCTATGGCTTATAAAGGCTGCAGATCCTGGTGCCTTGATATCCCCTGATCGGTCAGTATTCCCCTTCGAGTTGGTTACTATAGTAACTCGGGGGCTCAAAGGTTGAACCTCACATGGTACATGTGAGGTTCTCCCCACCTCCTTCCTAATTGTTTTCCTATTCCCTTTGGGCTTTCTTCTTCTTCTGAATGAAGAGCTTCCTTCTCTTTATTTTGTAAATATAGACCTTTCTTGGCTACTTCCAGTTCCCTTGTCTTATGTAAATATACTTGTTGCTGCTCCCTTGTCTTATGGAGATGTAACTGCACCTAGCTTCCTTGTGTTATGGAAATGTACCTTCTCCCAGTCTGCAGCCCCGCTTTTCCATGGACCCCAATTCTAAAGAATTCCCAAGCCTGCCTATGTTCCCCCAAAATTCCTGCTTCACCACCAGCCGCAGAGCTGGCAGGGCTGGCAAGCAGGTGGTGCCAGGCCAGCCAAGGTGGGTGCCAGAGGGGGCCCCCCGATAGCCCCACCAGTTACCCCACAGATTAGCCCTGATCTCTGGCCAGGCCTAGGGACCCTAGCCATGCATGAATTTTGTGCATCCGGCCTCTAGTATATAATAATCAACCATAGAAATAAAAGAAGAATGTCAATGGTTAGGTTTCACCACAGTCAAATTATAAAAGAATGTATACAACCAGGATTAAAAACCATTGCAATAGAGGAAAGTCTTTATAAAATTCTGAATTTTATTACAGGTTGAATTCTTCTTCACTAAGATTTATCAAAGAGAGGTAAATTTAGGCAATAAAAAGGTAGTTTTCAAACAGATAAATACGAATGTGTAGGTCTTTCTGCCGATATGCTACAATTTTATTTATTTATTTATATAGATGAAATTTTTAAATTGATTTTAGAGAGAAAGACGGAGAGAGAAAGGCATGCTTCCATATAGACTTTGAAAAAAATGCAGCATTAATATGTAATTCGTTGATAAATTTGGAGTCTTAGTTATTTTCCACCATCCATTTCTATCAGAAACCAAACTAATAAATAATTCTGGGGTAAATAAGCACATAAAACTATACTTACTTAATATGGACTTATTAAAATAATAATTTTAATGTTTTAAACAATTGAAGCAGTCGAGGAGGAATTTAAAAAAATTAAATTAGGATGCATTTTTAAATTTTTACAGGGCTTATTAAAATTAATTTAATTTTTAACTCCAACAAGGATGTAAAATGTATAAGGCTTTTGTCTGTTATTTTCTACAATGAAACTGGAGTGCTTTAATCAGTAATAAAACTTAGATATTCCTGGGATAAAACACAAAAAATATATTTGACTTGCCACAGTCTCTTATACTTGGCTCAGGTGTTTTAAAACACATTGGATTTAGAGCATTTTTAAATTATTTAGTCTGACTAAAGTTTAATTTATATTAGCTTTATGTTCTTGTAGGAAAGGGTGGTTATTTGCGACCAAGGAATCCATTTATTACCCATTCGACTATTGATTTACTGTGTGGCTCTGAGCAAGACAATTAACTTCTTTTTGACTCTATTTCTTAATTTATAAGATGCAGGTGCCACTATTATGCAGAAGTAGTGGAATCAATTTTAAGTTCCCAATGAAGACAAAACTAAGGGACAGAGGGTACAATGTGATGGAAATCTTGTCGGCTATTTTAAAATGTTAGCCTTTAAATTCTATGGAAGCTACTTAGCTAGATGTCTCCATATACACTGGTGAAAAGCAAGTGCTAGAGAAATTAAAAAAGTAATATATCTAATTCTTCTTCTCCAACAAGGAAGAAATGCCATTTTACATATGAATAGATTAATGTCTCGCCAACATTAGCTGGGTTCCACAGAATCGTAATGCCAATCAGAGCAAGTAATTAGTTAGAAAGAATTTTTCCTTATCCTAGAAAGCTTGAAAAAAGTCAATGCTGCTAGTGCTCAGCTTTATATATTAAATTTTATTATATTAAATTTTACTTAAATTGTATTTTGCATAAAAATACCTCCCTCAATAACCATTCAGATGCCTAAAATAATAACATTGAGAAATTATTTTCTTTATGGATATGATAATTTGCTTTTATTCAATAATGTAGAAACATCCTCCAGTATTCCTACAGCAACCTGTATAGGCTAATGTCCAGGAGGATGATAGAATTTACAGGGGACTGAAGTAACAGTTGCCCTGGAAAATGACAGGGTTGGGAGGAGGGCTGGAGTTGGCAAGATATCAGATGTAAGTAAAAGGAGTTTTTAGGGGTGAAATAGGCAGGTTTAGGGGTCCATGGAAAAAAGCACAGGGCTACAGAGCAGCAGAAGGTACATTTCCATAGAATAAGGGAGCTGGGAGCTGCAGAAGGTACATTTCCATAGAATAAGGGAGCTGGGAGCTGCAGAAGGTACATTTCCATAGAATAAGGGAGCTGGGAGCTGCAGAAGGTATACATTTACAGAATAAAGGGAAGGAAGCCCCTCATTCAGAGAGGGGAGAGGAAAGCCCAAAGGGACTAGGGAAACAATGAGGGAGAAGAAGAGGAGAACCTCACGTACCTCACCTGAGGTTTGAGCTCTGAAGTTGCTATAGTGACCAAATCAGAGGGGATAGTGACCCATCAGAGGGGATGTCAGGGCACAAAGAACTGCAGCCTTTATAAACCTAGAGAAAAGGGACTCAGTGGGAATCTCTCCCCCTCCCCACGTAGGAGTCTGTGCTTGTTTCTCAATAAATTTCCATCTTTTCTATGCCACCTTTCGTTCATGGTTTCATTCTTCAACTCCACCAGACAAGAGCCCGGGACCATCCTGTCCAGGGGAACAACACGCGTTTCAGTCCAAATTTCCCGTATCATAAGCAAGCCTTGATCCAAGTAAAAAGAGTTTTACTTTCATTGAAAGACTGATCCAGGAAAAACAGGACAGAAGAAGAGAGAAGAGGAGAGAAGGAGGAATAAAGAAGAAAAAGAAAAAAAAATGCTTCATTTTGGGATTAGGTTAGTGGAAAATATTTCCCTCCAAAATTATAGCAACAAGTTTTTCTTCCTATTGTTCCTTGGATATTAAAACCCAGTTTATAAAATCTGTATGACCTGAAAAGCCTAACATTGAAACTAAAGTTAAGGTAGTCACATGTTGTTAGTTCATGTGCTGTCCAGCAAAGGCAAAAAAAAAAAAAAAATTAAAAAAATCCTTTTGCTGCTCAGCATTTCAAAAAATAAACCCCTGGCATTAAAGAACTCACAATCCATAAATAAATATATTATCTTTTGGAGTTATGAGAAACTAAAAAAAAAAAAAAAGCAAACACAAGCTAAAAATTGGGAGAAGATATTTGCAAATGATACACTCGATAAGGGGTTAACATCCAAACTATAAGGAACTCATACAACTTAACACCAAACACCCTTAAACAATCCAGTTTGAACATGGACAGAGGACCTAAAAGACATTTCTCCAAAGAGGACAGGCCAACACACATATGAAAAGATGTTCAATATCGCTAACCAACTGGAAAATGCAAACTAAACCACAATGAGATATCTCCTCACACCTGTCAGAATGGCTATTATAAAAAAATCAACAAACCACAAGTGCTGGTGAGGATGTGGAGAAAAGGGAACCTTCCTGCACTATTGATGGGATTATAAATTGGTGCAGCCACTATGAAAAACAGTATGGAGCTGCCATGTGATCCAGCAAATCCAATTCTGGGTATTTATCTGAAGACTACAAAAACACAAATTTGAAAATATTCAAATATTTATGGCAGCATTATTTATAATAGCTAAATATGCAACCTATGATAAAGAAGATGTGACATATATTATGGAACATTACTTAAACAATAATGAAGTCTTGCCATTTGAAACGACACAGATGGAGCTAGGCAGCCGTGGGCAAACTACGGCCCGCGGGCCGAATTCGGCCCGTTTGAAATGAATAAGACTAAAAAAAAAAAAGACCGTACCCTTTTATGTAATGATGTTTACTTTGAATTTATATTAGTTCACACAAACACTCCATCCATGCTTTTGTTCCGGCCCTCCGGTCCAGTTTAAGAACCCATTGTGGCCCTCGAGTCAAAAAGTTTGCCCAACCCTGAGCTAGAGGGTATTGTGACCTTGGACACAGAGAACAAGATAATGGTTGCTACAGGGAGGAAGGGTGTGAAGATACATCAAAAGGAAAAAAACAAAACAAAAACATCTTAATTAAAATAAGAAAAGAAAATCATCCTGGAATTTACACCTTTAAAGAGGGGAGAGAGTTTGTAGAATAAAAAAATTTTTTTTAATTAAGAAAATTTTAAATTTTACCTAGCTTTGAGTTAAAATATGTTTTCTATTTAGGGAATTATGAAGTATATAAATGTAAAATAATGAATAACAAAAGAAGAAAAATATTTTAAAAAGAGGCAGATTTTCAAAAGATAATAGAACCTGTACATATGTCTTAATATTCCTTAAAATAATAAACTTAAGAATGAATAAAACCACAGAAAACATGGAGTTAAAGAAAAAAAAAATCAGTAATTGGGGAGATGGACCTGAAGGAGTAATTCAAAACAGAGCACAGAACAGCAAAGAGATGGGACATGGGAACCAGAGACAAAGCAATACGAAGGATGTAACAACTAATATACTAGTACTAGAGGCCCGGTGCACAAAAATTTGTGCACTCGGGGGGGGGGGGGTCCCCCAGCCCGGCCTGTGCCCTCTCACAGTCTGGGACCCCTCGGGAGATAACGACCTGCTGGGTTAGGCCTGCTCCCGGGTGGCAGAGGGAAGGCCCAATCCCTAAGTGCAGCCCCTGGTCAGGGCTCAAAGCAGGGCCGATTGGGGAGTTGGGGCGCCCGCCCCGTCATGCACAGAGCAGGGCGGAATCGGGAGGTTGCAATGCCACCCTCAGTCACGCTTCAGGGTAGGGCCGATTGGGGGGGTTGGGGCCCCCCCCCCTTTCCCCCAAAGCAGGCAGGGTCAAATGGGGAGGGTTGCAGGGCCACCCCTGTCAGCAACAGAGCAGAGCCGATCAGGAGTTTGTGGCGCTGCCCCCTCTCACTCACAGAGCAGGGCCGATCAGGGGGTCGGGGCGCTGCCCCCTGTCACTCACAGAGCAGGGTCCATCAGGGGGGTTTGGGCGCTGCCCCCTGTCACTCACAGAGCAGGGCCCATCAGGGGGTTGAGGAGCTCCCCGCTGTCACTCACAGAGTAGGGCCGATAGGGGAGCTGCGGCACCGCCCCCTGTCACACACAGAGCAGGGCGGATCAAGGGGTTGGGGCGCTGTACCCTGTCACACTCAGGGCAGGGCCAATGGGGAGGTTATGGCTCTACCCTGTCACACACAGAGCAAGGCCTGTGGAGGGGGGTTGGGGCACCACCTCTATCACCCACAGAGCAGGGCCGATCAGGGGGTTGGGGCGCTGCACCCTGTCACACTTGGGGCAGGGCCGATGGAGAGGTTATGGTTCTACCCTGTCACACACAGAGCAGGGCCGATCAGGGGGTTGGTGCGCTGCCCCCTGTCATGCTGATCCCGGTGCCGGGAGCCTTGCTGCTCCGCTGATCCCGGTGCTGGAAGACATATTACCCTTTTACTATATAGAATAGAGGCCTGGTGCACGGGTGGGGGCCGGCTGGTTTGCCCTGAAGGGTGTCCTGGATCAGGGTGGGGGTCCCCACTGGGGTGCCTGGCCAGGCTGGCTGAGGGGCTGAGGGCTGTTTTCCGGCTGGCAGTTGACTAAAAGCTCCCAACCGCTCCTTGTTTTCTTTTTTTTTTTTTTTTATTCTGGGCCAGCTTTAGCTCTGAGGCCTTGCTGCTGAAAACATGGATACAATGTTGCGGTCTGGGGCTGACTGAAAGCCGGTTTTGTTTAGCTTCTTATTTGCAACATAGTAATAGTTGCTTAGAGTTGCAGTTGAGAGGCCAGAAAGTGAGGCGGGGACGTTGGAGTCTGCAGTCCCTGGAGGAAGCAAGCCTCATGTTCGCTTCAGTGCCTGGCTGCCGGCCGCCATCTTGGCTGACAGTTAATTTGCATAAGGATACGCTGATTAGCCAATGGGAAGGGTAGCGGTCATACGCCAATTACCATGTTTCTCTTTTATTAGTGTAGATGTCTAAATGGAGTTCTGAAATAAACAACACCAAGGACCCAAGCAAAATACGTATAAAGAAACTCATATGAAGACACATTGTTGTTAAATTACAGAATAGCAGATATAAATAAACAATCAGGGAGAAAAGACAATTTTTTTTAATTGAAATGATGATTTGATGATTAAAGTATTTGGAAAATCAACAACAGAAAAAATATAAGGCATGAACAGTTAGAAAAATGTCTTTCCCAGTCACCCACCTAGTCAACCAGTGAGCTGGAATGCAAACTAATGCAGTTTGGCCTCCTAAACTGCAATATCATCCATGATAAAAGGCAGGGTTCACTCAAATTTGAAAATGGCTAAAGTGAGAATAAAATGTGTACATAGAGAATGGGCTCAGCAAATAAAATGTTTTAAAGTGGTATCTTACCTTATTTAGACACATTCTTCTTTCTAAAATTACCCCCCATAATCATCAGGCTGCCTGCAATATCAAAGCAGTATCTGATTATGCTTGTTTGTGTGTGTGTCTTTTTTCTTTTATTTTTCTCAAATGATATAATTTTGTTCTTGTTTACTAGTTTATCCTCCAAATATAAAATAGCTTATAGCAAATAAGTAAATAAGTGATCAGTTTTCTCATCTGTGATAACCATGAGGTATCACACCTAGATGTCTGTCATCTAAATACTAGGTTTTACTGCCACAGTACTCCACCTCTATGCACTGCATTTTGTATGCTCTGTCTAAATGAAGGAAACAAGAAGAGTTTAAAATAAAATTTTAAAGATGATATTGTGGTCCACATTTAGTATAGTGGATCTGCCATTATCAATATTTGACTTTCGTTCCTAGGCCCACTCCTTTTCAAGAACAGTGAAAGAAAGGACCTATCCAAATCTCACAAGTTTCAGCTGTAAATGACACAGAGAAACAAGTTTGCCTCCTAGTGGCCAGAGTCAGTTGCAGAGCCACAATAAAACCACAAGGGGGCGCTGGGAAATACTTTCTTTAGGTACAATTTAAACAAAGTGCTTTCTTATTAAAGGGACAATAAAATAATAGATACTCATTATATGTACAATAATTGAAAACCAAAATTAAAGCATAAACTGTTTTATGTAAAGTAATATTTTAATTTTAACTTCATTTATTGTAGAAAATATATGCCATTGTTTTATAGCCTTATAGATTTCAGGTACTTTTCTTGAAGAACTATGCTTTTTAGTAGATATTGAAACTTTAAAAAATCTTATATTGTCTTATATATATACTAGTAGCCTATCACACGTGGGAGCCAGAGGGAACCGCAGCGCACTGACAGGAGCTGCGCTGCTTCCATGGGAGCCTGTGGCTTCCACGGGAGGTGGAAGCAAGCCGCCGGCACCCACAGGAGCCGGGAGGGTGCCCCGCCGCTTCTGTGGGAGCTGGCAGAGAGGTGCACTGCTCCCCCGGGAGGCGGGCCTGCCATCTCCTCTCCCCTCTCCCGGCCTGCGCTGTGCCGGGTTGTGGAGGCTGCGGGCTTCCCCCCTTCCTCCCATCCCTGTCCATCTCTGCTCTGGGCCTCACCTGCGCAGGCAACCTCCTCCTGTGGTCGTGACCCGTTATGGCGTCCTGGCCTAATTTGCATATTTCCTCTTTTTATCTATTTATCTATCTATCTATAGATTATATATAGAGATAGATACTTATTCTTTGAACTTGTATATCATATGTTAAAATTTATAATAATTTATTTTACTTTTAATTACATTATAATTAATTTTCTACACCATCTACCTTTTTTCATTGAAAAAAATAATAATTTAAAATAATTTAAAATAATAATTTTAATATTTTAAACAATTGAAGCAGTCAAGGAGGAATTTAAAAAAATTAAATTAGAATGCATTTTTAAAGTTTTACAGGGCTTATTAAAATTAGTTTAATTTTTAACCCCAACAAGAATGTAAAATATATAAGGCTTCCATGGGAGCCTTATATACAGTTACATTTTATGAAACTCTCTGCTTCAGAAAATCTGTGGCAAATGCTGAATGAATGTAATATTATTTTAAGTTGTCTTTTCACTTAACTTTAAAACAAATGTCAAGTGAGTGTGTTCCCACATTCACAAATGTCTATTGTGAATGTTTCCAAAGTGCTGTGTCAATATGTGAATTTTCTATTTCTTTTGGAGTTCCATTTTTGGTGGTTTGTTTTTATTGTATGTAATATAAATAATAGGAATATGCTAGGCATGTGGGCTTGAATGTTATATGATGACATAGCTAATATGACATAACCATCATATGTGAAGATTCAAGGGTCTGTCAGACTAAAGCTCAGTCACTTTTACAAACTTAATTGTTCCAAAGCTGGAAAAATAGCCATCATAGAAAAGAAAAATATAAGTATCCATGGTATACATTATAAAAAAATTGTAATTTTTAAAAATGTTGGCAGCTGTAAGTATAGAAACTGTAGCTAGATTTCTGACAATTACACATTAAATGTTTATATTTTAAGATTTTTAACAATATTTATAATATTCTTCATGTTTTATAGAATTTACTTTATGGTAGTCAAAAGGCACAAACTTGCAATTATAGAATAAATGAGTCATGGATATATAATGTACAGCATGGTAACCATATTTGATGATATTGTATTATATATTTATTAAGTTGCTAAAAGAATAAATTTTATAAGTTTTTTTCACAAGAAAAAATTTGTAATTCTATATGATGAATAATGTTAATAGAATTATTATGATGAGAATTTAGCAATATATAAAAACATTATCTTGTACTTTGAAACTAATATAATGCTAAATGCCAATTATATTTCAACTAGTAGCCCGGTGCACGAAATTTGTGCACATTAAAAGGAAATTAATTGCCCTAACTGGTTTGGCTCAGTGGATAGAGCATCGACCTGAGGACTCAAGGGTCCCAGGTTCGATTCCGGTCAAGGGCATGTACCTTGGTTGCGGGCACATCCCCAGTGGGGATTGTGCAGGAGGCAGCTGATCGATGTTTCTCTCTCATTGATGTTTCTAACTCTCTATCCCTCTCCCTTCCTTTCTGTAAAAAATCAATAAATATATTTTTTAAAAAAAGGGAATTAATTAGAGGAGATATTTTAATATTGCTATTTGCCCTTTCTCTATAATAGAAGTGTGAGAGATGAAAGGAAATTAGTAAAGTGTATATGAAAATAATATATAAATTTATTAATAAATAAACAGTAACAAAAGGAGCTTATTCCGTGAGGAATGGGGCCCCCTCCTCCCTCCTGTCAGAGTCCGGGGTGCAGGAGAATGGGGTTCCTGGCTGGCAGGCCACTGACAGCAAGCTATCCAACAGCGGATTCTGTGAGGAATGGGGCTCCCTCCTTTCTACTGTCAGGGTCTGGTTTGAAGGTCGGCCATGCCCCCTGTTGGGCCATGCCGTGGCCTCCACCTCAGCAACCCAGGACTGACTGCTGCTGGGCGCTCCTGGTGCTCTGAGGGTGGGTTCTTCCCTCAGGCCACACGGGAAACAGCTGGGGAGGGCGCAGCCCTTTGCAAATCGACCCAGGATTCAGTGGGTCCACGCTCTGAGGGAGGGTTCCTGCCTCAAACCCCGCCCTCACAGGAAACAACTCCAGGAAACAACTTGGGGGAGGGCACAGCCATTGCCAAGACAATCCCTGCAGGACTGACTTCCTTCCACTTGGTCACCAGACCCTGTCATGATGAACACCACCCAGGGTTTTTATATAAGTAGATTAAAATAACAAACATTATGTATTTTGAATTAGTTACATTTTAAGTTTTCAAAATTTTGTTTGCCCTAGCATGATTTTCAAAATATGCACAAGTATTAAATTTTAATGAAGATTGAAAAACACTGGTATAAAAAATTTGAAGTGACAATGCAATTTAAAACAAAGTGCTTTTATTTCTATTTAAGTTTTATAAAAAAGTTTTCATGATCAGTGATTATTATTATTCATGTCAGGAGTCAACAAACTTTATCTCTAAAAGGACAAACAATAACTAATTTAAGCTTTTGTGGACATATAGTTTCTGTCACAATACTCAACTCTAATGCCATAGTGTGGAAGCAGCCATTGACAATATATAAACAAATAAGCTTATTGTATTCCAATATCATTTTATTCATAAAAACAGGTGGTGGACCAGATTTGATTCATTGGCTATAGCTTGTAAACCCCTGGCCTAGATCATAGGATATAATATCTTGTATAATAAAAGCATAGTATGCAAATTGTCCCCTAGATCAGGAGTTCGTCTGGGAGCTCGACCAGGGGCGGGGCTGGCCAGGGGAAGGGAGGGAGGCCCTGGCTGGCAGCTGCTAGGGACCCTACCAGTACACGCATTTCATTCACCCGCACTCCAAATGTTCATACATCCAATAGTTACATTTCAGAAATTATTTATAATCCTTCTTTTAGAAACATGCAATACTAAAGATGATGTCATTTAAAATTTTACAGAAATAATTTAGAAATATAGTACAAATGATTAGATTAATAAAATAATTGGTGCTACTGGACATTTTCCAAGAGAATAAAACTGTACTAAAAATAATGAAGGAAAAAATAAACTGAGGAGAGTTATTAATTTTTAAAAAAGTATTTTTTCTACCATAAACTTAGTTCACAAATAATGATTATAGAGTATATTTTATAAAACAGGAAGAAAATCTTTTTCTTTAAGTAACAGTCATGTGGAACTCCCAGTTTTCATTCTAACATGTATAGAGCTTGGAAACAACCACTTACATATTTACAAGAAAGGGGGAAAAAAGCTGAACAAAGTAAAAATCCATCAGATAATTAAGGCCCTAGAGCAAACTGCTGCCCTGAAAACCAAAGAAATCGGCAGATATAAAAAATCACAGCCTATCTGGAGCAGAAACCCACCAGGGAGCCAGTGTGGCAGGAACACTTGAAGCTGTAATTCATGAATTGCCAAAAGTTCAGTGTAGACTAGTTTGAGAGAGAAAAACTCTGAGGGGTGGCTTGTGAGTTTGACATCCGGGAGTCACACCAGGTTGACGATTACAGGACTAATTCAAATCTGAGTAAGTTACTTTGTAGATATTGATAAACTGATTCTACAGTGTATATGAAAGGCAAAAGACCAGAATAACCATCATAATATTTAAAAAGTTCAAAGTTGAAGGACTGACATTACCTGACTTCAATCTACAGTGATGTAGGCAGTGTGATATGGGCAGAAAAAGAATTAAGATGAATGGAACAGAAAAGAGAGCCAGAAATAGATCCACACAAATACAATAAACTTATCTTTGAGAGAGGAGCAGAATTAACTCAACGGAAAAAATATGATCTTTCATCAAAATTGCTGGAACATTGGGAAAAGGCAAAAAACTAAATCTGGACACAGACTTTACATGTTTTATAAAATTTGTCACTACTTTCTAAAGCACAAAACTATAAAAATGTTAGAATATATCATAGGAGAAAATCTAGATGACCTTGGATATGATGATGACCTTGTAGCTAAAACATGAAAACCATGATCTATAAAAAAAATGGATTAGTTGGATTTCATTAAAATTAAAATCTCTGGACAGACATTGTGCAGGGTATAGAACAATAAACCACAAACTGGAAGAAAATTGTTGGAAAACTCGTACGTGATAATGTACTGGTGTTCAAAATATATACAGAATGCAACACTTGACAACAGCAAAAGAAACAACCCAGTTTAAAAATGGGCAAAGTATCTGAACTGACACCTCAGTAATAAAGATGGATGGCAAATAAACACATGAAAAGATTCTCAACAGTATATGTCATAAGAAATTGAAATTAAAACCACTGTAAACAAATCAGAATGGCTAAAATCCCAAACCCTAGCAACATCACATACTGAGGAGGATATGATCTTTCATCAAAATTGCTGGAACAATGGAAAAGGCAAAAAACTAACAGGAACTCTGATAGGTTGCTGGTGAGAATAAAAAAATGGTACGACCACTTCGGAAGACAGTTTGACAGTTTCCTACAAAGTTCAACATAGACGTATAATATGACTGAGGAATCATGTTCCTGGGTATTAACATGAGTGAGTTGAAAACTTACGTGCACACAAAATCAACAAGAATGTTCACAACATCTTCTTTATTCATAACAGAAAAAGTCAAACTTCTTAATAATCTATTAGCCAAAAAGGTAGTTTTAAAGAAATCAAAAAAGACATAGCACTGAAAAAAAATATTAAAAATAACAAAGGCTATGGTTTATAGCTAAGCAATGTTGAAGGTAATTCATATCACCAAGTGCTTACATTAAGAAAAAATATTAAATCAACAATCTAGATTTCTATTTAATAAACAAGAAACAAAACAAAATAAATACAAAGCAAATAGAATGAAGAAAATTATACAGACAAAAGAAGGAATCAATGACATTTATACTAAAAAAGAAAAGAAAATGATAATGAAGCAGAATGCTGATTCTTTGAAGAGGTCATAAAGTTGACAAACATCTAAGAAGATCAAAAAGAAAAAGAGAGAATTCAGAGATTGTTAGCAGAAATAAAGTAGGGGATCATTATGGACTATGCAGTCATAAAAGAGATAAGTTAATTCTACAAACAACACTACACAGATAAGTTTGATAATTAAGTTAAATGCTTTAATTTGAAGAGAAATAAATACTACCACAAGACTCTCAATATGACATATATGTTTGGAAAAGCCCTATAACTCTTAAAAATTGAATTTAAAATGTCCCCAAAATTATCTTCAGAAGCAGAGAATTCTACCAAATGGTTTAAGAAATAATAGTGCCTGCAAGTGGTGCAAAAAAAAAGCATTTAAAAAATATATTTTTATTGATTTCAGAGAGGAAGGGCGAGGGAGAGAGAGATAGAAACATCAATGATGACAGAATCATTGATCAGCTGCCTCCTGCACACCCCCTGCTGGGGATGGAGCCCGAAACACAGGCATGTGTCCTTGGCTGGAATCGAACCTGGGACTCTTCAGTCTGCAGGCCGACATGCTATCCATTGAGTCAAACCAGCTAGGGCAAAAAGCAATTTTTAAAATAAAATTGATGACATATACCCAGATGTATATCTTAGAATACAAAAAATATATTACAGGTGTTTTATTTTTTAATTATTTTTAAATTTATCTTTGTTGTTGAAAGAATTACAGATGTCTCCTTTGTTTTTCCCCCCATTGACTGCCTCCACCCTGTGCCCGCCCCTCCCAGACCTTCACCACACTATTGTCTGTGTCCACGGGTTATGCATATATGCATATGTTTCCTGGTTAATGTCTCCCCACCCAACCCCCTCCCCCTGCCTTCCCTTGTGATACTTATCTTTCTCTGAATGGCTTATTTCACTTTAATAGTCTCTAAGTATTATAGATGTTTTAAAAACAAAACTAAAAGCCTGTAAAAAAAAAAAAAAAAAAGAAAATCCCAGAATATACATGTACAATCTTAGGGGAGAAAATACAGTCTTAACTGAAAAAATACATACGATATCAATTATTTTTTGTTTAGAGAAAAAATCATGATAGTAAGTAAAATGAGCAAAATTTTTATACAAAAAATATAATTAAAGAAAACATTTGCAATACAAAGACGAGTGTCATAAGAACATGGCAGAACCACACTAAAAGAAAAATAGTCAGGAATATGAAAATGCAAGGCACATTATAGCAAATTCAAATGACCAGCATCTATCTGAAAAGATGCTAAAATGCATGGCTAGTAAGAAAAATACAAGCTTAAGTAAGCATGAGATATCACATTACACATATTAGACTGACAAAATTGAAATGAGTGATAATATCTATTGTCAGCAGGAATAAAGCTAAAAAGTGCTCTTACATTGCTGTTAGAGATGTGAGTTGTTAAAAAGCATCTTAGAAAGCCATCTGGCAACATCTACAAAAATTAAAAATACATTTACACTCTGTTCCAACAATTTCATTTCTGAGAATCCATTCCTCAGAGTAAAAAATGCACTTATGTATGATTATAGAAGTTTAAGAATGTTTATTGCCACATACTTTGTAATGGCAAATAAATGTGTAGATAGACAAATAAAATAAAACAGAAATAATAGAAATATCCATGCATTTATAGAACCATTGAAAAGAATGATTTGGGCCCATATAAATTTATTAATGAAATTAAAACCAGTTTGAGTGATATATTTGAAAAAAATATGCATAAGAACTGTGCAATTAAAAAAATGTTCTCATTGATTTTTTTTAGAGAGCGAGGAAGGGAGAGGGGGAGAGAGATAGAAACATTGATGAGATGAGAGAGAAACATCATCGATTGACTGCTCCTGCGAGCCCCCTACTGGGGATTGAGCCTGTAATCCAGGCATGTGCCTTGACTAGGAATTGAAGCAGTGACCTCTTGGTGCATGGGACAACGTTCAATCTGCTGAGCCACACCGGCCGGGCAGAACTGTGCAATAAGGTTATTGATGACAAATGCTTCCATAGGATTAGATGACTCCAAAACCAAATGAATAAAAAGAACAAAAAATAACTCAGTTGACCTGTGTTAATAGGGTACATATAGATTTGATGTGTGAGGGTGCTGGGGTGGGGGTGGGGGGAGAAGAGAGACCTAAGTAATAAATAGAGAGAAAAAATATACAGAAATATGAACATCTATATAAAAAAAACTAAAGCAAATAAATTAGAAAAATGTTTATAGAAGATGCTGTTTTAGAGCTGATGTGGTTCATTGAAAGGAAACTATTTTGGTAGACAAAGTGTCTGCTATACAACAGTCTGGCAGTAAACACAAAAAAGAACAGCTTTCTTTTAGTGCCAGATTCTGGGTTCCCTTGGTGACTATAGTTTTTAAATAGAAAATAACTCTTGAGCAGAAGTTAGGCCTTTGAACAAAGATTTAGTGAATTTTCACAAAAGCTCCTATATCTAAGTCTTTTAGTCTTATATCTGCATCATTTTCTTGATGTTTCTATGATCTATTTACTAATCCCTATGTTCTGAGAGCTATCCATAAGACTTTAAGTAAAATTATATGACATTTGTTAAAAATAAATAACTACTAAGATAGATCTAGCAGAATTACATATTTTCTCTAGTTATTGAAATAGAATTTATATTTAATAATATTGTAGGCTTTTATTTGAAATAATTTAAGGCATAATGATTATTAAAAATACTTTAATATTGTTCAGCTAGGTAGCTTTAATTTCCTGTTTATGAACCAAAAAGCATTGCAATTGTAAAAACAGTACTTCAGAGAAAATAATCTATCTTCAGTGGGAACATTAAAAATTGTTTTTGTCTTTAGAAGGCACAAATAACCCAAGTAATAATCTTTTAAGGAATTCCTAGCTGTCCTTGACAAGGAACACATCAAAAGTAATTTGCAGATATATCAAAATCTCATTTTCTGAAGCACACTTTTGTAGATCCCATAGTAGAGCCCAGGAAAGGCAATAAGCAAAATGGGCCTTAAGAAGGAAGCATTGTTACAAATGAGGTTCTTATTAAAAATACATAAGAAAATTACAACAAAAATATATATAGCAAAAGCATACTCAAAAGTAACTATATGATTTCTAAGTTAGATTTTTAGACAAATAAAATAGAATTCATCTGCCACCCTAGCCAGTTTGGCTCAGTGGATAGAGCAGCAGCCTGAGGACCAAAGGGCCCAGGTTTGATTCTGGTCAAGGGCAGGTACTGTGGTTGCAGGCTCCTCCCCAGCCTGGACCCTAGTCAGGGCGTGTGCAGAAGGCAACCAATCAATGTGTTTCTCTCACATTGATATTTCTTTCCTTCTCTCTTCCACTCTCTCTAAAAAAATAACCTCAGGTGAGGATTAAAAATAAAAAGAATTCATCTGCCAATACCTAAATAGAAGATAAGTATAGTGACATAATATTTAATAACTTTTGAAATAAATATCTGTATATATAAAAGGGTAAGTTTCCATCCACCTGACTGATAGCTATGGCATGCACTGACCACCAGGGGGCAGATGCTCAACACAGGAGCTGCCATGAAGTGCACTGGCGATTTAAAAATAAATGGCACCACGGACCTGGTGCCAACAAACCAACACTCAACTTTCCCTAAGTGGGACACAGGCCCTGCCACCACCCCAGAGCGACACCCCAGTAAATTGCAGCCAACACTGCCAAGACCCCAGGGCGCAAAATGTGGCCCACAGCCCAGCCCAGTCCAGCTCAGTCCAGCTCAGCCCAGCCCAGAAACGGTCGCTGTGGGTGCCGGGTAATGATGTCATGTAGCAACTCCCTAGCAACTAGCTTCCTCTCCCTAGCAACTAGCCTCCTTGGAGTTTCTTCAGCCCAGGAACCAGACTTGGTTTATAGTCAGGTGCAAACATTTTACACTTTAACCAAATGTCTGTGAAGCATTTTCGCATGCCTTATCTCATTTGATCCTCACAGAAGTCCTGGAGTAGGTAGATAGGAGACTTGGTGGAATCCTATTTTTTTTTTCATTAGCCGGAAAACGGAGATTTAGAAAGTTTAGAAACTTGACCCAAGTGAAAAGGAGCAAGAAATGGAGAAACTTGAAAATGACTTCAGGTTTTCTCACTGCACAGAATATAGTCAAACACTGCTGCAGTTAAGTATTTTACCCTTGTCCTCCCTGCATGATCTACAATAATAATCTGCTTCATGTTGATATTTACTGCTGTGTTGCTGACAATTACCTGAAAGAGAAGTTGGGGTGCTTCACTGCGCTGGAAAAAGTTGAGCTAAATCAGAAAGCAGGTCTAATTAAGCAAGTTTATTCTATATCTATAAAAGACTAAGTTGACTCGCACATGTGCAATACATATAAAGCTCTCACTGGCATCAATCATATGCATGTGTTTCAATCTGTCATTGTTGATTGTGAATTTGGTTGACACTTCTATTATAGAGAAAAGGTGAATAGCAATATTAAAATATTTCTTCTAATTAATTTCCTTCCAATGTGCCCCAAATATATATTTGCAAAACTGTATTTCTCATTATCTACACTCTATCAATTATGACATCTTTTTAGTACTAATTTCAAATGTTAATTTATCCACACATTTCTATTATTCACATACTAAATCAGGAACAAATATCTTAAAAAAGATAATTGTATTGATTTCAGAGAGGAAGAGAGAGGGAGACAGAAACATCAATGATGAGAGAGAATCATTGATCGGCTGCCTCCTGTATGACCCCTACGGGGGAGCAAGCCCACAACCCAGGCATAGGCCCTGAGCAGGAATTGAACTGTGACCTCCTAGTTCATAGGTTCACATTCAACCACTGAGCCACACCAGAGCAAACATCTCTTGATTGGATTACTAACTACATGGTATTAACATCTTTAGTAGTGATACCACACATCAGGAATTTGACCATCTTATAAGTGCTGCTAGCTAAGCATAAAAAAAAAGACTTAATAGAAACATGTTAAGTTTCTTCTTAAAAAAAATGTAAAATCTTCCACAGAATATAGTCTATTTTTAACTTAGGGCAAGAAAAATTATAAAAGGCATATCACAGTTGAATCTTATAAAATGAACTTTGCATTTTATTTTCATAGCCTAGTTTGTATAAGCCATTTGATTCCACTTTTATAAAATAGAATCATTTATAAGCAGGACTCCTGAGCAGCATTTAACATCTGCATCTTTTGGGGTATTATATTGCAGCTTTTGGTTAGAGAGGTGTTCCATACATAAAATAGTACAAGTCCTGACAGAGGTATGTCCTAACAGACACCACTACATTGAAAAGTGGAGCTGTAGCCCTGTAGCCAGCGTAATCAGCTATTGTGTCACTAGGTTTTCTATTTATAGCTCAAAATTCACATCTCTCATGTGGAATTTGATACAGGGAAAGTGTTTTAATTCCTAGACATTATGAATTATAAAACACTCCTCAAAATTTATACACGAAATGAAATTTGGCTACATTAGAATAACATAGTGTTAAAACTCATAATTTTAAAAAAATATCTTCACAAATTTGCAGAAGAAAACAGGCTCAGAGGAATGGTTAATAAGGGGTGAGTCATTAGTACTAAAGCTTATGAACATGATGCAATAAGAAGTAAACATGTTATATAAGTAAACATGTTATATGTAGCCCGTTTTCACTTTCAGGTGGTAGGATTTAGGAAGTTATATTCCTCATGCAATATTTTTGCATAAAATGATGTGAGTTGACAAATATAAGCACCTGCGTTTTTGTAAGAAGGCCCATTCTTGTCATTGTAAAAATCTCCTTGGACATTCACTCTACTTTGGCAGCCTTCAAACAATGCATATCCTGAGAGAGTTCCAGCCATGAGGAGGCCTTTCAGCACAGGGCTGCCGTCTCCGCACACTGCTGGTAGCTGTGCTTGCAGTGAAAAGGTATTGCTGGAAAAAAGCCCTGTAGTGGTCCTGAGGCTTAAACCCACTGGCAAACAAAAGTCTGTTTTGTGCGAAAGCACCGGGAGAAAAGATTCCAGGCAGCATGTAGGAAATGTCTCACCTTTACAGGACTACATTTTATGGGGGAGCATACAAAGCTATAATAAGCCCTGGCTGGTGTGGCTCAGTTGATTGGGCCTCGTCCTGTGCACCAAAAACCTCTAGTGTATTGTCCTTCTTTTGTTGAATTCTGGATCAAAAATCCTAACTATCCATGTGCAATTAAACCTTTAGTAGATTGACAATATTATCGTTAGAATATTCTGGCAATATATTTTTTTGGCCACTTCTAAGATCCACCCACAAGCTATGCTGGAGTCCTTGCTGCTGATTAATGGCACAGATTCTTATGAAAAGTTCTGAAGGAATAAATTGAAAGGAATGTCAAATGACTCATCATCACATTACCAGCCAGCTGTCTATCACGTATATTCAAAAGCTCTATTTTTGTCTCCTAACATTTGAGACTTTTAAAAGATAGCCGAAATTTTGTTCCCAAGTGTGAAAAAGCATCTTAAAAAAAAAAAAGACTTGTCATGTATTATCAACCTATTCAATGTCTCTGACAATTTTAATAAAACCATCAGTATTTATTGATTACAAATTTTGGACCTAATTTTGACTTAGCAACCATTAGAGACTTATAAGAAGCATAATACTGTGTCCCTGAGCTTAAAGAACTGAAATCTGACAATAAGGTTAATATGAGTCACCAAGC
>NW_005871072.1:2358001-2361192 GCF_000147115.1 Myotis lucifugus
TAGTCTCTGATATAGTAAGTAAAATGCACCATGAAACACACTGTATAAGACTCAGGGGTGGGCAAACTTTTTGACTCGAGGGCCACAATGGGTCTTAAACTGGACCGGAGGGCCGGAACAAAAGCATGGGATGGAGTGTTTGTGTGAACTAATATAAATTCAAAGTAAACATCATTACATAAAAGGGTACGGTCTTTTTTTTTTTAGTTTTATTCATTTCAAACGGGCCGGATCTGGCCCACGGGCCGTAGTTTGCCCACGGCTGGCTAGTGCAGAGTGAGAAAGAAAAGCAAAGTTTCCAGGAATCTAAGAAACAAGATAAAAGTTTTACAGGATAAATAAATGTTTCCTTGGAAATATCCTGGTGTTAGTTCTAGACAGAAAACACAAAGGTGGAGAGATAGGCCAGAGCTTGAGTCCTGGAGGCCTTGTAACAGACGGATCTTTGGGTATGATGGGTGTTGGCATAATGACGTATTCAGTAAAGGGTAAGAACTAGAGACCAGGTGATAAAATTATTTCAGGTCATTCTAAAGTACTTGCATCTGAATACATCTGAGAGTCCTTGCATGCTTTTCACAAGAGGAATTCTATTTTCACTCTAAAGAGGAACAAATTCTTTCTTTTTATTTTTGCAGCCCTATTTGGAGCATTCTTTTCACATATTTTGTGTGTGCATATTCTCAAATAGAAAGCAATATCAAATAGGCATTGTGAAACTATTTTTCAGTTATGACTGAGAATACTCTTAGTACATAGTTAATAGGATGGAGGGATCATCATCTTTTCTTTGTAAAGGTATTGAGTAGTTAGAGGGAATAAGTGACATGAAGGGAACATTGAATATTTAAGATGAGGTTGTATAGTGATGAGATATTATCCTGTGGATTGTGAAATAATGTGTAAAGAATGACAAGAAAAGGAGATGGAGACACACATTTTGAATTGTCCCCCCCCCTCCAACATTACTAGAACTTGCAGAATTCATAAGTTTACTATTAAAATAACTTCATTAGCAACTTTATTCAAACGACTAAAGTAAACTCTGAGTGTAAACCTTCTTCAAAGAAAGCTCATTTGGGGAGCATGTCTAAATCAGTACTGTATTTTCTTTAACAAATTAATATTTCCTAAATATCCTAGAGAACATTTAGGACTTAATTTGGTGCAAATGTCAGAGTTCCCATGCTGTTGACAATGGTTCAAAGTGCTTTAAAACACTAATTTTGAGAGATAGGTTAGCATGACTATCAGTTTAGTTTTGGCATTTCCCTGAAAATATTTTTATCTGTTTTTCAACAATTCTGACATTACTATATTAGCCCATAATTTATCTGCAGTCCTGAGCTTATGTAAATAGGAAGCTGCAGGAAAAGTTGATGCAAACAATATGAAAATCACCTCTAAGGAGTAAGTACCCACTTACTACTTTCAGTAAAATTTAGAAACTCAAATAGAGGTGGTGAAAAATACAGGGCACATGTCCATATGCTTCAGGGACTTAAAAAGATTTGGCAAAAGAATATACTGATGCAGATGATATGTATGTTGGTACTGGCTTTTCACATACTTTATATTTAATGATAGAGAGAAAATATTGAATCCAGAGAGTGCAGAAGTAGAGATTTCAGAAGATAACTGCAGAGGGGGAGAAAACTTCACACAAAACAGTTTTGTGTATGTATGTTCTCCCTGCAAGATCCAGACTGCCAATGCTTAGCCTTATGGGCTAGTCAGGTGGGTAAATAACAAATGTGTTTTGCTGTGATACAGATATTATCACATATCTGCACAATTAAATGTATAAATACATGGTATTATATCTACTGTGATTTCTCCCGTCTCATCAGAAAAGACAATAGAACTATTGATTGCCTTTACTTACTGGAATTATTCTGATTTAGAAAAAAAGATTATCTTAAAATATTTTTGTTAGAAAACCTCTTTTTAGCAAATCATTTATTTAGAAAATAAAAGAGTCAAATAAAAAAAAATTATATTACTTGCCCTAGCTGTTTGGCTTAGTAGATAGTGTTGGCCCGTGGACTGAAGAGTCCCAAGTTTGATTCCGGATAAGGGCACATATCTTGGTTGCTGGTTCCCCAGCTCTGGTTGGGGTGAATGTAGGGGGCAACCAATCAATGTGACACATTGATGTTTCTCTCTCCCTCTCCCTCTCCCTCTCCCTCTCCCTCCCACTCTCTAAAAATCAATGGAAAAATATCCTTGGGTGAGGATTAACCAAAACAAGGACAAGAACAACAACAAACTATATGAATCAGTAGATATATATTTAGAAGTAATTAATTTATTTTAAATTATTTCCAGATAGTAAATAATTGCCTCTATATGATTCTTAAACCAGCTTAACAAAAATAGCACTATTTAGTAACAACTGGAAAGGAAAATGTATTTTGATAAATACATTTTAAAATGTTGCATACTACTTAAAATGACGGAAACATGGATTTCTTATATTAAGAAAATAAGTATGTGTTTTAGAGAACTATTTTAATTAAGAAAAATTAATTGGTATATAATCTTACTCACAAACAGGACAAGTACCTGTAATGCATCATAGAATAATATAAAATTTTAACCATAACAAACATTTACTGTCTATAATTCCCATGTATTAAAGATGACATGTAAAGCTTGTTTTCTCTCATTATTTTATAGAATTCAATCTATTCAAATAAAAAAATATGTTTTTCATTTGAGAGTAAACATCTCCCTCTTCTGGAATTTTTATTAAATTCAGAAAACTAAAAATTTTATTGAAAAAGCTAAACAATTTCAGTTTACAATGTGGATAAATGTGAAAACATATCAAGATCTTTTAGATATAACTCATTTTGGCTTTGCAATCCTATGTAATATAGATTTAATTCCTTTAATACTTATGCCCACTACTTGTAATTTTACTGTTTTAATATTAGAATATTTAAAGTGAGTAATTAAAGCATTTTCTAACAATTAGAAGTATATATTGATAAGTAATACCTGCTTATTATATTCTTATGTTTAGTATTGTGTATATTTCAATGTTTGTTCACTTTCAAGGTCTTACTGTATTTGTAAGTGTTCCTTAAGTTATATTTATTTAACTAAAGCTCATCCATTCTACAGTACTCTTACTAAGGCTCAGGTCACAATAAACAAAAATAGAAGTTAATTAATTTATTATTATT
>NW_005871072.1:2361355-2382940 GCF_000147115.1 Myotis lucifugus
CATCTTGTGGAAGGGTGTGACAGTCAATTTGCATATTACCTCTTTATTATATAAGATGTATTACAAAGTCCTCTTTTTCTCCCATTGACCTCTTCCAGCCTCCCCAGCACCAGCCTCGCCGCCAGGCTTCACCACCTCATTTTCTGTGTCTATAGGTTATGCATATATGCATACAAGTTCATTGGTTGATCTCTTCCCACCCACCCTCCCCTGTCTTAGAAGTTAATGTTTAAGTAAACTCAAAACAAAATAATTAAAACATTAAGAGCTAGCCCTAGCCAGTTTGGCTCAGGGGATATAGCATTGGCCTGCAGACTGAAGGGTCCCAGGTTACCTTGGTTGCAGGCTTCTCCCCTCCTGGGCCCTGGTCGAGGGCATGTGCAGTAGGCAACCAATCTATGTGTTTCTCTCACTTAGATATTAATCTCTGTCTTTCCCTCTCTCTTCCTCTCTCTCTAAAAACCAATGAAAAAATATCCTCAGGTGAGGATTAAACAAACAAACAAACTGAGAATTTTATTTACTAGTGATTCTTCAACCCCAAAATTTAAGACATCTAAAGAACCTAATCCACAAAATGAATCTTTGAGACCTAAGATTTTCATAATTTTATAGAAGTTTTCTTTTTCCTTAACCAAAAGTTATATGGATTAACATTAATGAATAAAGCTTTAAAAAAATCTAGAAAATTACACTTAGAGTCTTTAAAAAACCTATTTCTGATACAATATGATTTATATTGATTTATTTGTTAATAAAATTTAAAGTACTGTTTGAAAATTTAAAAAGTCATTTTATTTATTTATTTATTTATTTATTTATTTATTTATTTATTTTGGGTAACTGGGGTCAGTGTCTCTTTTTTTTCAAATTAAATCTTTATTGTTCAGATTATTACAGTTGTTCCTCTTTTTTCCCCCCATAGCTCCGCTCCACCCGGTTCCCACCCCACCCTCCTCCCTCACTTCCCACCCACTGTCCTCATCCATAGGTGTACTATTTTTGTCCAGTCTCTTCCTGCACCCCCCCACCTCTTCCCCCCCCTTATAATAGTCAGTCCACTCCCTTTCTATGCCCCTGATTCTGTTATATTCACCAGTTTATTCTGTTCATCAGATTTTTTATTCACTTGATTTTTAGATTCACTTGTTGATAGATGTGTATTTGTTGTTCATAATTTGTATCTTTACCTTTTTCTTCTTCTTCCTCTTCTTAAAGGATACCTTTCAGCATTTCATATAATACCAGTTTGGTGGTGATGAACTCCTTTAGCTTTTTCTTATCTGTGAAGCTCTTTATCTGACCTTCAATTCTGAATGATAGCTTTGCTGGGTAAAGTAATCTTGGTTGTAGGTTCTTGGTATTCATCACTTTGAATATTTCTTGCCACTCCCTTCTGGCCTGCATAGTTTCTGTTGAGAAATCAGCTGACAGTCGTATGGGTACTCCCTTGTAGGTAACTGACTGATTTTTTCTTGCTGCTTTTAAGATTCTCTCTTTGTCTTTTGCTCTTGGCATTTTAATTATGATGTGTCTTGGTGTGGTCCTCTTTGGATTCCTTTTGTTTGGGGTTCTCTGCGCTTCCTGGACTTGTAAGTCTATTTCTTTCACCAGGTAGGGGAAGTTTTCTGTCATTATTTCTTCAAATAGGTTTTCAATATCTTGCTCTCTCTCTTCTTCTGGCATCCCCATAATTCAGACGTTGGTATGCTAGAAGTTGTCCCAGAGGCTCCTTACACTATCTTCATATTTTTGGATTCTTTTTTCTTTTTGTTTTTCTGGTTGGGTGCTTTTTGCTTCTTTGTATTTCAAATCTTTGACTTGATTCTTGCGATCCTCTAGTCTGCTGTTGGAACTCTGTATAATATTCTTTATTTCAGTCAGTGTATGCTTAATTTCTAGTTGGTCCTTTTTCATAACCTTGAGGGTCTCACTAGATTTCTTGAGGGTCTCACTAAATTTATTGGCAAATTTCTAGAAAATTCTTGAAAAACCTTATAAGTGTGGTTTTGAACTCTATATACAGTAGTTTGCTTTCCTCCATTTCTGTCATTTGTGACCTGTTTCTTTGTCTCTGCATTTTGGCTGCTTCCCTGTGTTGATAGGGTGGCTTTCTGTGCAGGTGTCCTATAGGGCCCAGTGGCTCAGCCTCCCCAATTACCTGAGGTGGACACTCTTGGTGCACCCCTTTGTGGGCTGTGTGCACAGTCTTGTTGTAGTTAAGCCTTGATTGTTGTAGGTATCACTGGGAGGAATTGACCTCCAGGCCAATTGTCTGTGAGAATCAGCTATGTCTACAGTGGGAGAACTTCTGTGCTGAAGACACCCTTCTGGGGCAAGACTTGCTTCAGTGGGGCTTTGGTGCTCACTGAGTCTGCCCCCTGAGTGTGTCCCTTATGGATCTGAGGAGTTGTAATCTGGATGGTCCCACTCTGACCACTGGGTACATGGGCTCTTGGATCTCTAAGGAGGTGCTAATTTAGCCTCTGCCTGAGGCTACCCAGCAGGAGCTATGGAGAGATCTGCAGATTCCTCTCTCTTGTTTGGGGTTTGGAGGTGCCCAGATGAGGCCCAGCTGTGAAGCAATGCAAGCTGCTATGGGGCCTTGGGTCTTCTTTTGGATGTTCTGGGTCTCTCTGGCCCAGGTGCAGTTTGTTAGGTAGTTTTAGATTGCAAAGGGCCAGGTCATTCATATGCAAAAGCCTCTGCACACAGCTTGGGTGGGGCGGGGTCTCAGGGAATCAACAGGGTGGAGCAAGCAGCTATGGCTGATCCTCAGCCTGCCCTAAGAGACCCGGTGTCTCAGTGTCCTAGTAATCACTGCAAGCACCTCTGAGAGAAAGCTGCCCTCAAGTTCCGACCAATGCCAGACAGTCCAGTTTCTCCCCATATGAGTCTGGGTCCCCAGAGACTCACCCGGAACTGGAGTCCAGGGCCGTCGGGAGCTTGTGTCTCCCTCCCGATTGAAAAAGACAACCATGTCCTCAGTTGCCAGCCCTTTCCACATGCGCCTCCATACCTCTGCACTTTACTTCCGCACCTCATCTGAGTCTCAGTGTGCTTTTCTCTTTCCTTCTAGTTGTAGAATTTCCACTCAGCCAGCCTTCCTGTGGTTCTGGATGATGTCTGTTTTGTCTTTTAGTTGTATTTTTGAAGTGGTTGTGCGAGGCAGCAATTTCCTGTGTTTACCTATGCTGCCATCTTGGTTTCTCCTAAAAAGTCATTTTAGAAACAATTTTGGTTGTTCCTATATTCTAAATGTCATATGATGACTTCAATTAAATTCATAGGTTTTGTAAAAATATGTGCATATATTCTTAAACTATAAAGTACTTGTATATAAACTTAAACATAAAGTTTATACAAAGAGATAAAAATATTCTAAATGTACTAAAACTTAAAAATAACTTTTATATTTATAAAACACAAGTGGAATAAAATATATCTATATTATTAAAGAAAATTTGTTTTAAAAACTTGTTAATAAGTTACTTGTAATGATTCTTTAAACATTTAAAAATATATATTTATTGAGTCAAAAGAGAGGAAGGGAGAGGGAGAGAAACATCAATGATGAGAGAGAATCATTGATTGGCTGTCTCCTGCACGCCTCTTACGGAGGATTGAGCCCACACCCCAGGCATATGTTCTGACTGGGGATCCAATCGGTGACCTCTTGGTTCCTGGGTCAATGCTCAACCACTGAGCTACACATGACTGGGCTATAATGATTCTTAATATCCCTCTGTATTACCTGGAAAAAACAACAACACACCAATAAATTCCAAGTTAGACAACACATATTACAATCAATAGTGATTTTGCTACAATAACAGGATTGGTCACATATAGCAGAACCTCAGAATTGGTAGTATTCTTAAGTTCTCACTCTATTAGACTCACATATCTTTCCCGTATCTTTGAAACAGTTTTTTGTTTTTTTCCTAAAATATCTTTATTGTTGAAAGTATTACATATGTCCTCTTTCTCTCTTGCCCTCCCCCCCTCCCCATTGACCTCTTCTTTCCCACATCTCCCCCTCCTCTGCCCCAGGCCTTCACCACCCTATTGTCTATGTTCATGGGTTATACATATATGCATACAAGTTCTTTGGCTGATCTCTTCCCCCCCACCCTCCCCAGCTTTCCCTCTGAGATCCCACAGTCTGTGGAACAGTTCTTTTTGTTTTAAATAAATTTATTTTTATTGATTTCAGAGAGGAAGGGAAAGAGAGAGGGAGGTAGAAATATTAATGATGAAAGAGAACCATTGATCGACTGCCTCCTGCATGCCCCCTACTGGGGATTGAGCCTGTAACCAAATATGTTCCCTTGACCAGACTCAAACCCAGGATCCTTCAGTTCCCAGTCTGATGCTCTATCCACTGGGCCAAACCAGTTAGGGCTGGAACAGATTTTTGTGTGTTTTTTTAAAAAATATTTTTATAGATTTCAGAGAGGAAGGGAGAGGGAGAGAGACAGAAAAATCAATGATGAGAGAGAACCATTGATTGGCTGTCTCCTGCAAGCCCCCTACTAGGGATCTAGCCCACAACCTAGGTATACACCCTGACCAGCAATTGAACTGTGAACTCCTGGTTCATAGCTCAATCAATGCTCAACCACTGAGCCACAGCATCCAGGCTCTTTGGAACAGTTTTAACAGTAGACACAAATATTGGGCGTCTTTTCATTCTGTTTTCTCAAAGTTTTTGTCTATAACAAATAGCAATGAGAAAACACTAGCAATAAATGAAGCAAGAGTGTAACTGTGTTTTAGAAGTGTTTACCTGTGTTTTGATCGGAGCTTCTCAATTAATTCCTGAAGAGGTGTCAACTCATGTCTATCAGTCAGATTGCACTCTGGAGGGGTAAAAAAATGCTGAAGAAAATGTTGAGGTGAATCTCCTCTTACATCACAAAATCAAAGTACAGTTATTAAATATGGATATTAGCCCTGAACAGACACTTTGGAAGTCTTTGCCACAGACATAAAGTTTTCTGGGAAATAAGACACCAGTTTTAGAATAAAATAAGTTTCATCCTCAAGTATATCCAGAACCAAAGATATCAAATAGTTGCTGTGTCATGGAGATAGATATTTGATTGGCTTTTAAATATTAGTATCATCTGCCAAATAATATTCATATTTTGCACACGCAAACATGACTGGACATTTTTTATAAAGATATAAGTAATATTCTGGTGGAATATATTCACAGTTTTAACTGTGATCCATTTGCTGGGGTCCTCTCCCTTCCCCAACATAAGACCTTGTCTAAGATTCCCAATTCCTAGTGATCTGTCTGTATGATGAAACCCTTCAAGGATATTCTTCTTTGCTTATTAAAAAAAATTATAGCTGAGCCAGCTGATGTGGCTCAGTGGTGAGCATTGACCCATGAACCAGGAGGTCAGGGCACATGCCTGGGTTGCGGGCTTGATCCTCAGTAGTGGGAGTGAAGGAGGCAGCTGATCGATGATTCTCTCTCATCATTGAAGTTTCTCTCTCTCTCTCTTTCTCTCTCTCTCTCTCTCTCTCCCTGAAATCAATAAAATACATTTATAAAAACATTATTTAAAAAAGCTGATAAAATGAAAAAGCTGATAAAATGAAAGCCTATCTCTTTTTACAAGGGACAGGAGAGGCCAGCTATCCTTAGTGCTCAATGGAAGCCAGCATGGACATTATTTCTAGAGAGTGTCAAACTGGTATAGGCCTACTTCCTGTCTCCCAGACTCCAAACGTGAAACCAGTCACATTTCATGATGTTGCCTTTACTTTTAAAATGAAATATCTCATCCATAAAAATATATGTGCATATTCATGAAAAGAGAGTAGAGCAAATATGTATGTACACATGAAGTTAAGAAATGAAATGTTACTGGCTTTAAATCTTTTTGCCTGTTGCTTTTTCTAACTAGTTCTCCTACCCTCCCTTGAAAATCAACACTATGGGATGATTTTTCAAAAGTATTTTCATTTTCATTATAGTTTTACAATCCCACCCTTAGGTATACATAAACAAGGTTACAGACTTAGAATAAATTTTGGCAACTTACCCATAGAAATATGTAATTATGAAGCTAATTTGCTGTCATCACTGTATAGTTTATTATTTAATATACTAGAGGCCCGGTTCATGAAATTTGTGCACGGGAGGGGGGGTCCCCTCAGCCTGGACTGCACCTTTTTGCAATTCAGGACATCCTGCTCACAATCTGGGACTGCTGGCTCCTAATCGCTTGCCTGCTTGCCTGATCACTCCTAACCACTCACCTGCCTGCCTGATTGCCCCTAACCACTCGCCTGTCTTCCTGATTGCCCCAACCACTTGCCTGCCTGCCTAATTGCCCCTAACCGCTCACCTGCCTGCCTGATCGCCCCTAACTGCCTCTGCCTCAGCCCCCGCCACCACAGCTTCGTCCAGAAGGATGTCCAGAAGGATGTCTGGAAGGTCGTTTGGCTGTCTGGTCTAATTAGCATATTACACTTTTATTATTATAGATAATTCCATTTGTATTTCTTCCATTAATATATAGTTCAGTTTTATTTTTTTTTCTATTAAAACTAATGTCTTGCAATTTTTTTTTAGAAATATCTTGGTACATGTGCAATATTAAATTCAAGATGATGTGCTTTTTTAAGAAATTGTGTCAATTTCTATTATAATCAATTGTGAATAAGTTATCTGGTGGTTCAATATCAATGCTGACACTTTAAATTATCAAATGTTTTAATTTTGATATTCTTGATTGCATTTGGGATTTTGGGGGATATATTCTGTATTTTACTAATTCTCTTTTAAAACAATTTTTCTTTTTTAAACATATTAATTAAATTATTACAGGGCAGAAACTTTAGAGAATTCCACATTTTTATACCTAAGTTAGTTATGTCTTACAAAGTTAAGACAAAGAGAGTTTCAATTTTATTAGTTTTCAAAGAACAAATTAAATTTTGTTAGCCCTTCATTTTGAATTATTTTATTATTTACTAATTTTATTCTCTATCTTATCACTTTATTATTTGGGTTTAAGTTGCTTTTTCTTTTCTAAATTCTTGAGTTGGATGTTTTATTTCATTGGTTTCCTCACATTACATTGGAAACAAGTACAATTAAAGCTATAAAAATTAAAGCAATATGGCATTAGCTGTATTCCACACATTTTTATGTGCCTTATTTTCATTTTAGTTTAATTCAAAATATTTTTAAATTTTATTATTTTTAACCAGAATACTAAATGCATATTGTTTAAATTCCAAATAAGTGAGTATATCTAATGAACTTTTTGTTATTTATTTCTAGTTTAGCTTTAATATGTACACTTACAATTCTTTGAATTTTGATGCTTATTTTATTGCCAGTAATTGTATCCATTTTTGTCATGCTTTGTGCACAGTACAAAATAATGTATATTAAGTGTTCACTGTAAATTTAACTATGACAATTTGATAAATTTGATTTTGTATAATTTTGATGGCTTAAAGATATATTGATTGTATCTATCTTTGTGCCAGGTACCAATAATTTGTCAAAATTGCTCATTATGATTTGGAATAATTTAAATTTTCCATCAATTATATGAATTTTTTACTTTATATGTTTTGAAATTAGGTTAATAGGTAAATGTAAATTAAACTTAGGTAAATTTAAATTTAACCAGTACCTCAACTTTTCTTCAGTTAGAAATAACATTGTTTACTATCAAACTAATGAGACCTTTATTTTCAGTTTTCCAAAGAGTAAAGCTTAAGCCTCTTAATCTTTGATGATTTTTGGTTTCTATTCATTCGAAAGAAGCCATATGTTAGAAGTAACTAAATATTTTAAAGCAACTATAAATAAAACCTAGACCATAATCAATTGACACATTATTTTTTAGGATATTACTCTATCATATATCTCTCTTACTAAATACTTCGAATGGATGCCACATAGCTCATTGTAGTAAAAAATAACTGTGGTAGAATTAAGCAAAATTTTCTTTTTCTTTTTGTTATATTGAAGTACTATATTGGCAAAAGCCTCAATTTTAGCAATATTTATTGGAAGTAAATACAGAGAAAATATGTTAATTCTATGTCGTCTGTGGCAATTTCAATGAACGTTGGAATTCTCAGAGCAGAATGTATTAGTGAATGAATATGTAATGATATTCTGTCTTTAATACTTGCAACGTTTAAAGTATGGAATCTTAAAGAATTAAATATTCTCCTACCTCCATTTGGTCAGTATAAAAAAAATTCTGAAGCAGCCACAAACTAGTATGTGTGTTAAATAGAATTACATTGCACATAAGTTTTTCTAAATATTTATTTCCTTAATTTAATTACATAACTGACCCATACCTCCCTCCTCACACACACACACAACCTGTCAAAATGCAAAGTAGTCAGTTGGGATCTGCTATTGACCAATGACTGAGTCTCTCAAAATTCATATATTGAAATAGAATCCTTAATGTGATAGTATTTGGAGGTGGGACCTTTGGAATGTGATAAGGTCATGAGGTGGAGCCCTTAAGAATGCAATTGGTACCCTTATAAAAGGTACTCCAGATAACTCCTTCATCCCTTTTTGCCACATGAGGACAGAGAAAGAAGACAGTCATCTGTGAACCAGAAAGTGAGCTCTCAGCAGACACTAGTTATGTCAGTGCCTTGTTCTTGAACTTCCCAGCCTCCAGAACATTGCAAAATAAATTTCTGTTGTTTAAGGTGTCTCCAGTGTATGGTGTTTTTGTTATAGTAGCCAAAACAGACTAGGGACCACAGCATGTACATATCAATTCCAAAATTTCACACGTAGAATAACATACAAGCTGAAAAGTATGAGAAGATTGCAAATACATATCAACTACAAAATTTCACACATGGGATAGCATACAAGTTTAAAAGTATGAGAAGACTGCAAATAGTTACTGTATAAGGAAAAATAGAAAGTATATCAGGCTAGGGTTTTCTTCCTATCTCAAAAAAATGGTGAAAGAAAAGTGAAAAAGGCAAATGAGATGGGAACATTTTAGGTGAAATTATTTATTTATTTGATCCCTCTGACTGATTTAGATTATTTTCTTTCAAATGTTAAAATCTTTTTTGATACTGAGTAATAAATAAGCTTTTAGAGATTGACTTGTCATTTCAAGATGCTAATCAGAAATAGCACCTGTCAGATTTCATTTCTAAAGTGATTATACTTTACCTAGCAGCTGGAAACAGGCCTCTATTTTCTAAGTCTCTAATTACTTTGTGACAGTGTAATTTTCAAATATTTGGAAATTTAAGAAAACAAAATAATAAAATGAGTTAATTAACAATACACTAACTCTAGTGTTTGGACTGCTTTTGTTATTAAAATAACACTTTCAGCATGGTACACAAAGGATAGATGAAAAGATTCAATTACCATTGTCAACTATATAAGAGGCATTTCCCATAAAATAAAACTGGGTTGTGTATGTAATAAAGCACACAAAAGGAAAAAATAACTCAGTTTTAAATGCACTTAAAATATACTCATCAAATTTTAAAATAAAATTAAAAATCAATTGCCATTATCAGAGCATTTTAATTAATTTGCTCTAATAATTAAGTAACCCTTGTTAGGTATTAATAACGTTAGGAACCATAGTTCAAACCATATATTACATGAGGACATTTGAGAATTTGCAATGTCATCAAGATCAAATAGGAATTGTGTGTATCATTTTAATCCAAGCTAATCAGAGATAGAAAGGAAATACTCTTGCTGATGAAATTTCCTTTTCTAACCATTTCACTGATTCTACTGCCCTGTCAATAAGCTTGCATGGTTATAAATATGTAAGTATAACTTAACATTTTCTTGCAACTTATAAAGTAAATTCGTATTGTTTTTTTTTTAAATGGATAGTTTATTTTACTTATGCCTATTTTTTTAAAAATATATTCTATTGATTTTTTACAGAAAGGAAGGGAGAGAGACAGAAAGTCAGAAACATCGATGAGAGAGAAACATCGGTCAGCTGCCTCCCGCACATCCCCCAGTGGGAATGTGCCTGCAACCCAGGTACATGCCCTTGACCGGAATCGAACCCGGGACCCCTCAGTCCGCAGGCCGATGCTCCATCCACTGAGCCAAACCAGTTTCGGCAATTCGTATTGTTTTACAGTAGATGAGCACATGATAAATACTAATATTTGACTACTTTAGATTGAGGGCCAATATTTGTAGCTAGTTTATATGGTATTAAAACAATTAAAAATATAACTTAACTTTCAGTAGTAATCTTTTAAGTCATTCCATCACTCTACTAAAATATTGAACTGATCAAATATATAGTGTTCTGTTTTGATTCAGTGGTCACAACTTTATATCTAATACAGAGAATTCTGAAAAGTTACTTGTTTACCTTTTATCTATGAATTAATTTCATTACACAATATCTGACTTTGAGACCTTACTTCCACACTGATACATTTAGAATTATTTGATTAAGTGAAAACACACACACACACACACACACACACAACAGTAAACAAAATGTAAAAATAATTTAAACATAACACACACTTGGAGAAACTGGAAAATTGTGGTCATGAAAACAGAAATAAAAATGTATAGACAGAAAAATTAAATGGGAAAGATTTCACTTCAAGAACTTTTCTCTCTTAAATATTTTTTGCAGAGTTATTGTAAAATTATTTCTGTATATAAACTTTGTGGCTATTACAAGGAATTATATACTCCTTAATATATGAATTTATAACTCATGTAAAAAATTTATACTTTTTTACTATAAAATCTATGTGAAAGATATTACTATTAACTCAGAAAATTTGGATATTTTAACACCAATATGGAGACCTAGAGGCCTGGTGCACGAATTCGTGCCAAGTGGGGTCCAGCCAGCCTGCCCCGATTGGATCCAATGGGCCTGGCCAGCCGGGGGGAGGGGAAGTGGGAGGTTGGCCAGCCGGCCCTTCCCCCTGGTCAAACTCCCTGTGGAACTCCCTGTGGAACTCCGGGGTGAGAGGACAATTTGCATATTAGCCTTTTATTATATAGGATAATGAATCAAAGGATAAGCCCTATTATACTATATAAAGTGCACAGACACCTAATTTTTCTGGATTATTTTGAATATATCCTTGGATTATCCAAGACTCTTATTGGCATAAATAAAATTTATAGGTTAAAGAAATTCAAAATTACTATAGCATAAGCTGACTGGGGCACTTAAAGAAAATCTGTACGCTATGTTATTTTATTACATAATTTATTTGAGAAAACAGGAAAAATTAAACTGCCTCTTTATTAATTCTACAATTATATCATGTTCCCATATCTGTTATGAACATTCTTTCTTTGACAGATTAAATTTTGGGCTTGAAAAGAAATTGAGAAAGTTAACGTTCAAAAGAAATAGCAACAACGACAAAATTGATACTCTTTTCTTCAACTTTCTCATCTTCTTACCCCAACTATTGTTTTCTTCCTCTGGTCCCTTGTTTGATGTATATTCTTCCATAAAAGTAAGTGTAACATCTCTAAACTAGGAAGCACTGACACAATTCAGTACAGAAAGAAGGCAGATGGATGCTTGATGAGTGAATAAAATGGAAGTGAAATTTTCTGTCAAAGTGACACCTAGAGGCCATATTGTGTACATTCAGCTACTCAATAAATATTTATTAGCTGCCAGCTATACACTTCTAGGCCCTCTACTAAGAACTGAAGTTTGTCTGAAAGGAAACAAAGAAAAATATCTGCCTTTCTGAATCAAATTGCTTTGAGGAAAAATAGTATCAATCTAGTTGGTGTGGAGAACAGAATGAAGAAGGGCAAGAGTGAAGCTGGGAGACTTACTAGACAGCTATTGAAGTAGTTTTGGTTACAAATGAAATTATGCGGCTAGTTTTGCAATAGTCATAATAATTGGTTAGATGTGGATTTTACTTGAGGAACTGCAGAAGAAAGCAAGCTCATAAATATGTGCACAAGTCCTGGGGGTATAACTTCTAGGAGATGATACCATTTAATTGTTAGAAAGCTATTATTATGAGAATTTTTATGCAGCCTATTGTTTCTGGAAAACTGTATATATTATCAATGGTAACAAATTTATTGACATTAAGTTTTTCATGTCATTACCATTTTTAAAAATCCCATTGCATATTTCTTTCTTTTCTGGCATTTAAATAATTACATAGTCTAAATATCCTTCTTTATTAAATTCCTAGAAATAATATAAAATATGACTTCTTTTGTAATGTAAAATTGAACTTAAAAGCAAGCAACTATTCAAAGACCAAACAAAAATGTTTTTGAAACTCAGAAAATCCTGAGCTGTACCAATAGCTCACTGAGGTACTGAGAGAAAGGGCATTCCTGAGATTATTTACAACACAAACAGACAAAACACACACACACACACACACACACACAACAACAACAACAACAACAACAACAACAACAAAACAACTCATAAATTTTAAAGCCTAGCTTATGGTAAAAAGCAGCCTTGAGTTGGCTCTGGGCAGGAGCTGATACTGAGATACCCAGCGAGTCCATATGCTACAAAGATGACACCCTCATCTACATGGATAGGTATTAAAAAGAGAGAGGAAAAGAAGTTAAAAGTAAATACTTGAATGACAATATCGTGGCTGAGAAAGCAAGTCATTGGGAATTCTTTTATGGAAAGTATGTATTTAAAATATTAAAATTAACTATCATAGATTATAAATATAATCTATTCTCAAACCTTTAGTTGGAAAATAAATCCAAACAATTTGATGGCAAGCAAGGTAATTTTGAAAAATGAAGAATAGACACTATTACCAAACACAAAATAAAATGCCAGAAATAAACGTGAATCTAAAAGCATTTGAAGAATTAGCTCCTGAACTAGAAAACTATATTGTAAATTCCACACATCACATATTACCTAAAATATAATAAAACTCTCTGTTTCTCAATATGCAGAGTAAGTATTTGGAAGAGTATTTATAAAAAAATATTATAATATTACTAGAGATCCAGTGGAAGAAATTCGTGCACTCGGTGAGGGGTCCCTCAGCCTGGCCTGCACCCTCTGGCAGTCCGGGAGCCCTGGGGGGATCCCACCACCACCACTGCGCTTGCCAGCTGTGAGCCTGGCTTCTGGCTGAGCAGCACTCCCCCTGTGGGAACGCACTGACCACCAGGCAGTAGCTCCTGCCATGAGCATCTGCCCCCTAGTGGTTAGTGCACGTCATAATGACTGGTCGTCCGGTCGACTGTTTGCCCCCTGGTGGTTCGTGCATGTCATAGCGAGCGGTTGAGCAACCTTAACATATCATTAGCATATTACTCTTTGATTGGTTGAATGGACGACTGGACACTTAGCATATTAGGCTTTTATCATATAGGATTAGGATTAGTACACCTACCAGCATGGATCCAATTAGGGGAGAGTAACCACATAGTAACTTAAACATGGAAAGTATAAAAATAAATTAACCATAGAGATTAGAGTAAGAAAAGATTGGCTAATGAGAGTAAGTAGAACTCTAAAGAATAAAGGAATAGGAGATATATGGAATAGCCACTACCCCTAGTGCTGAGATAAGCAATGAAAAAAAGACACCTTGGACCCCCAGGACTGAAATCCAGATATTGTTGGAGAGGGTATGACTATGAATCACTGAATGTGGAGAAAACATCATGCTTTGTGCTTATCAAACTTGCTGGTAACCTGCCCCCCAGAACATGCCTGAAAACCATCCTCTAGTCTAGGGCAATAATAGAGAGTTGTCCCCCATTAGAAAATCATCTCACAGGGGTGAGGAGTGTCCTGCCCACAGGCCATATAAGGCCCTCAAAATTATTTGGTCTGGCCCTACCAAGGAATTAGAGGTGAGTTAATTAAATGTTCTACCAAATATAGCAGGCTAATTTTTAAGTTGATAATTTTGTATGGCCATTGATTATTGCTATAAATATCCAAATGGCCCTTGGCAGAAAAAACGTTACCCACCCAATTTAAAGGCTCCCATTGGAAGCTGCTGGCTGCTGGTGCTGTAAGAACCAGACACTGGAAAAGCAGTGTGCACTGCAGGTAACCTCACACTGCATTCACTATAGGAGTCTAAGCGCTGGGGAAGCTACACTCTTGGAACCTGCTGAATAAGCAACCGAAACCAGTTAACAAAACCCTTATCTCCTGCCAAGTTTCTCTAGTTTCTTCTATTGAAGAAAAATATTTAATGGACCAGATCCACTTTCATAGAATAGGCAAAATAGATTTGGAGCTGAGAGGCAATAAGTTGATAACTAACATTAAATTGAATTAAAGTATCATTCATAGAGCTTATTTATTTATTACTAGAGGCCCAGTTCATGAAATTCGTGCAAGGGTAAGGTCCCTAGGCCTGGCCTGCTATCGGGGCTAATCAGGCTCCCCACCTCCCCACCTCCCCACCTCCCCTGGCTCCCTCAGCACCCTGCCACAGCTGCTGATCACTTGCCATGTTCCGCGCCACCCTCTGGTGGTCAGCGTGCATCATAGCAAGTAATCATACTCCTGGTCTCCCTGTCGAACTCCCAAGGGCACACTTTGCATAATTATATATATATATACATATATTTTAAATCCTCACCCGAGGATATTTTTCCATTAATTTTTAGGAAGAATGGAAGAGAGAGGGAAAGTTAGAGAGAAATATCGATGTAAGAGAAGCACATTGATTGGTTGCTTCCTGCACGCGCCCTGACCAGAGCCTGGGCCAGGGAGAAGGTTGCAAATGAGGTACGTGCCCTTGACCAGAATCAAACCCAGGATCCTTTGGTCCGCAGGTCGACACTCTACCACTAAGCCAAACCGGCGAGGGCTCATTAATAGAGCTTGTTCAAATTAATTTAAGAATTCAAGTCATATGTTATTTAAAAAAATCTTCAAATTATAACTGATCTAAAACATGGTAGGCATAATCCAAAAATGACTTCTCAAGATTTCTGAATATAATCCCAGGACTGTGACTTTAATAAAATAGCATACTTATGATTATATTTCATGGAAAATTATATTTTTCACCCGTGATTAAGGTTACTACTCAGTTGACTTTGCATTAATTAAGATAAAATTTATTACTACTCTAATCACATGAGTCTTTTAAAAGAAGTGAGAAATTCAAAACATGAGAAGGGCTTATGTTTGGTGAAGATAGAACATATGACTAGGAATACATGAGGCCTCTAAGCCTCCTGATAGTCATCAAGGAAACAGGCAGCTCACGCTACCAAAACTAACATTAACCTGAATGATCTTAGAAACGGATTCTTCCCCACAGCCTCTAAATAAAAATCCATACTGACTAATATTTTGATTTTGGCCTTCTGAAAACTTGAGCAACAAATGCATTTATAATTTATCTTTTAAATAAAATTCATTTGTTTATTTATTTAAAAAATATTTTTATTGATTTCAGAGAGGAAGGGAGAGGGAGAGAGAGAAACATCAGTGATGAGAGAGAATCATTGATCAGCTGCCTTCTTAAAGCATTTGAACTCTCCTGGAAGAATGTATTATACAAAAATATACCATGTAGGCATTTTAAAGTGGTGATATAAAAATATGGCTGAGAATCAAAAGTTAAAATAAAGATGGCTTCAATAGACAGGCAGCCATATACTCGAAAAGTAAATCAGCCCAATGATTAATGACACAAGCTTTGTAATCAAGTAGATCGCAGTTCAAATAATGCAAATAGCCTCTGCTAGCTGTGTCACCTTGGGCTACGTTTTTAAACCATCCTAGCTCTGATGCACTAATTTGTAAGATGGGGATAACATCATCTGTCCTTCATGCAATGGTAAAGTTTAAATGACAGGGTACAAGTGAATGCATATCACACAGCCTCTCAATGATGACGTGCTTAGGAAAAGCAGCTCACAGAGGTAGAAAGCAGAAACAGAGGTACTATCAAACTGTTAATCTGTTTCTACAGATTTTTAAGAGCGTATTGGCCACATAAATGCCACAGCATGAGAGCTAAGCTGGACAAGGTTTGACTAATATTGTATATACTCAGAAATCACAGCAACTCCCATTGTGTCCTCTAAAACCCTCTGTATAAAAACCCGAATCTTTTGTGGAGGGTTGAAGCCTTATCAAAAGAAAGAAAACAATGCGGGTGACACCTTTATTATTTTTTTCTGGGCTCTTTTAGTTTTTCCTACTATAAATATTGGCACTCTACACTTAAGCACAAAAATATCAAATTCTACATTGTATATAAAAGATAAGGAAAACATTATTATTTTTGCCTTTATCCTGTTAAAGAAATGTATATCAATGCAAATTTTAGAGTTTTTTATATTTAAACAAAGCTTCCTAACTTGATTAGGCAAAAATAAAAGTGTCTAAGAATATTTATTATATTTCTAAATAACCATTTAAAATCACCTTGGTTAGGAGAAACAGGCGGAATTTTAGACATTTATTCTTTATACTCTCCAAACTCTTTGCATAATTGTATAAATTACTGGAGAGGCAGTAATAAACAACAGACACTAAGTTCCTTTATTCATGGGCTGCTATCAGAATGGTCTCAACAATCTGCAGTCCACATAAACATCAGTAGATTGATGTTTATCTCATGTTTAAAATATTCAGGACTCATCAACTTTGCCTTTACAGGGCATACTGCCAGCACCAGCTGGAATACAGATGATCAACTCTGTAATGGCCACGAGGTCACTCAGAACCTAGCCTGCCCCAATAGGTGTTGAGCGGTCATAGATTGTAGCAAGGACTTCAGTAACACTGGTAAAGGAAGTCATGCCTGCGGGCAACTTGTTAGCAACACATCCAGAGTGTCTGAAACAAACTGCAAAAGTTATATGCCACATACAGAAAACCCTCATTCTTGCACAGCCTCCTGGAAAAGGTAGTACTTGATTAAGAAGCTTCAGTGAATCTACAGAGGATAATTGTCATCTTTATGATTTTGAAACTTGAAATGAACATTAAAAATCTAAATTAAAATCTTTTTTAACATATATTTTTTATTGATTTCAGAGAAGAAGGGAGAGGGAGAGAGAGATAGAAACATCAGGAGAGAGAGAGAGAAACATCAGTGAGAGAGAATCATTGATCAGCTGTCTCCTGCACGCCCCCTACTGGGCATTGAGCCTACAAGCCAAGCATGTATCCTAACTAGGAATCAAACCATGCATGTTGCCTGGTTCATAGGTCAATGTTTAACCACTTAGCCATGCCAGTCGGGCATTTAAAGCCTTTCTTTCTTTCTTTTTTAAAAAATCCTCACCTGAAGATATTTTCCCATTGATTTGTAGAGAGAGTGGAAGAGAAAGGGAAAGACAGAAATATCGATGTGAGAGAAACACATCAATTTTTTTCTCCTGGGGCAAAAGCCTTTCTTAAAAGATTGTTTAGAGTAATTTTAAGTTCACATCAATATTGATCAGAAGGTGCAGAGATTTCCCATAAATCCCTTGTCTCCAAACATGCACAGCCTTCACCATTATCAACATCCCCCACTGAGTGATGAATTTGTTACAATTGGTGAACCTCCATTCATATATCATAATCACGTAAAGTCCATAGTTTTTCTTAGAGATCACTCTCAGTGTTGCACATTCCATGGGTGTGGACAAGTGAATGACATATATCTCTCATAATGGTATCATATTAAGTATTTTCACTGCCCCCCAAATTCCTTTGTGTTTTACCTATTCATCTCTCTTTCCTCTCTAATTCCTGGAAAATACTGAGTATTTATTTATTTTTCACAATATCCATAGTTTTACCTTTTCCAAAATGTCATATAATTGGGATCAGACCATATGTAGCCTTTCTAGGTTGGTTTGTTTCACTCAATAACATACATTTAAGTTTTCTCCGTGTCTTTTCCTGGCTTGATAGTTCATTTCTTCTCAATGCTGAATAATATTTTACCATCTAGATGGATACATAATTTTGCAGATAAAATTATTTACACAAATTTGCTTACTTAGATTTGTTGTTATTCGTGTCTTTTTAAATGAAAGACAGTCTAAAATTTTCTATAGTGAAGATTTATTGATGATTAACACTTTTAGTTTTTGTTTATATGTAAATGCATTTTATCCTCATTGATGAAAAATAATTTTGCAGAGTGCACAATTCAACAATAATTATTATTTCTCATTTCTTAGCAGATAAGATTCCACCTCTGTCTGACTTCATCTGTACATAAGAGGTCTGATGCCATTGAAATTAATGTTTTGTATTTTATTTTTGACATGCTTAGGTCTTCCCTTATTACATTTAGGTGATACAAAGTTTCTCTAGTGTTTGATATAGATTTATTTTTGTCTCTCTTGCTAGAAGCATTCATGTCTTCCATCAATTTTAGAATACTTATATGTAATTGTTTTCGACCCTAATCTTTCCACAATCCTTTCTCTACTTTCTTTCTGGCTATACCAATTAGATGTATGCCAGTTTTCTCTAATATTGATGCCCTTTATTCCTCTTTTCTATTTTCTTTCTCTTTCTAATTTATGTGTTCTTTACTTATTAAACTTTTGGGGTACCATTTATTTCCTTCTCTTTTGCATTGAATAAAACTGCTCAAGGTATTCAATGAGTTTTCAAAATTCAACTCATATTTTTCATTTGTAAAATCTAAAAATTTAATTATTTTTTAAAAACTCTGTCAAATAATTATAATTAGAAACAGCTACTTACCATCTTTTGTTTCTTTAAACATTTCCTTGGAAGTAATTATATTTTACTAGAGGCTCAGTGCATGAAATTCATGCACTCAGGTGGGGGGGTCCCCTCAGCCCAGCCTGTGCCCTCTTGCAGTCCGGGAGTCCTCGGGGGATGTCCGACTGCCGGCTTAGGACATCCTTAGAACTGCTGCAGAGGTGGGAGAGGCTCCCACCACTGTCACTGCACTTGTCAGCCATGAGCCTGGCTTCTGACTGAGCAGCGCTCCCCCTATGGGAGCTCACTGACTACAAGGGGGCAGCTCCTGCATTGAGCGTCTGCCCCCTGGTGGTTAGTGTGCATCATAGCAACTGGTTGTTCTGCCTTTTGGTCAATTTGCATATTAGCCTTTTATTATATAAGATTGTGTTCCTGATAATTTTGTGGCTACATAAACTTTTAAAATTTTATTATCCTGCTGCCTCTTGATAATGGTGGCTCTTTGTTTTCATCTTTGTGTGTAAGCTCATTTTCATTTGTTCTTATATTGTGGGGATTCCAAGTGCTTAAACAGGAGATGCTTTCATCCACTAAGAACTTGCACTTGCTCAGGAGCCTATATTTGTTATTAACTTGGTCCCATAAAAATGATATTCACAATCAATCCCCTTAGCATTGCTGTTGCCTTGAAGCATAATCTCCCACTAGCAGTTTTATTATTATGTATTCACAAGCCCTGACTGGTTTTGCTCAGTGGATAGAGCGCTGGCCTGTGGACTGAAGGGTCCTGGGTTGGATTCCAGTTAAGGGCACATGCCCGGGTTGTGGGCTTGATCCCCAGTATGGGGCATGCAAGAGGCAGCTGATCAATGATTCTCTCTCATCATTGATGTTTCTATCTCTCTCTTTCTCCCTTCCTCTCTGAAACCAATAAAATATTAAAAAAATAAGTGAAAATACAGATTTTTCAGTTATTAAGCTATATTTAATGAATAAGTGCAGGAGTCTATTACCAAAAATTAGAGAAAATACATCTCACTAAAATACAAGAAATATTTATAAAACTCACTAAATATTACCCATCTAGTAAGTCACAATTTTAAAAAATATTCATTATATCTCACATTTACTGAAAAACATTAAATTAGAAATCAATAATAAAATTTCCAATAAAACTACACCATATTAATTTAACATTCACTTTTTTAAATATCTCAAAAGTCAAAGATTCATGAAACTCCAAATAACACTAGCTATATGCCAGGTATGGGCATTTGTAGACATAAAGGACAAATTTGAGAGTTTTAGAGAAAAGAAAAACTAACCTCATATTTCACACTACAGTTTCATAATTACAAAGGTAGTGTTCTATTAGTTTAATAATAGATGGTCATCTAGAATGTAATCCAAAGTTCAGAGTTCCAAAGAATTGCTTTAGATAAAACCTGGTCTGTGAATAAATTGTTGGCTTTTCATATGTATCAATTGAATTAAAAATCTATGCTCAGCTACAAAATAATAGATATTAGCTTTGTTATTTTAAATAGTATATCATATGGTTTATTTCCATCTCTCACATTTCTGAGCAATTTATCTTTCCATTTATCCAAAGATCGCCTTTTTTTTCGTCTAACTGCATTACAAACAAGAAAGAGCAAGGTGTTCCAGCTGATGATGTTAAACGTTTTACACAGCATGCACGACAGTGAAATAGGATACTTGATGTTTGGAAGTTGTCTATTCTGAATGGTATTAGTGCTACTAAGTGGTGTTATAAATGTGCAGCTGTTACTAATACTAAAGCTTATCTCTAGATTATCAAAATACAAGAAAAATTTTGTCTGCTTGACATCCTATCTTCCCACCCATATTATTTGTGCTTTTCCTCAATGTTTTTCTCTTTATTCCCTGATTTAATCAATAGTTACCAACATAGCCAGAAGAATGGAAATGGGGTTTAGCTCAAAGGGGAATTTCACATCTCATAGAATTCTCTTTTAATATTATTATAAATTAATGTCAAAATTTCTTCCAAATTTAGAGTGTTTGGGCAATAATATTAAATATATTTTTAAAGAATGTTATTTGCTTTGCCTAGTCTTGGGAAAATTACCTAACGTTATAGAGTACTAGTGACCTGGTGCACAGAATTTGTGCACATTAAAAGGGGATTAATTAGAGGAAATATTTTAATATTGCTATTTGCCTTTTCTCTATAATAGAAGTGTCAGAGATGAAAGAAAATTAGTAAAACATATATGAAAATCTTCCTCCTGTCAGAGTCTGGAGCACGCCACGGGAACCAGAGTCAAGTCCCCACCCCACCCACGTGTGCCTCGAAATTGCGCGAGACCCAGACCTGGCCGGCCCCACCCCCATTGGGCTAGATCCAGACCCGGCCAGCCTCACCCCTATCAAGACCCGCCGGGCGAGGTGCGCGACCTGAGGTCCCTGGAACAGGCTGTGGGCATGCCTTGAGGTCCCCCATCAAGCCCCACATGGCAGGGGGCGTGGCCTCAGGTCCCCTGGCCTGGCACCGGGGCAGGGGGCATGGCCTGAGGTCCCCCGGCCCAGCGTTGGGGAGGGGGGTGTGGCCTGAGGTCCCCCAGCCTGGTGCTGGAGCGGTGGGCGCAGCCTGAGGTCCCCTGTCAAGCCCCACCAGGCGGGGTGCACAGCCTCAGGTCCACTGCCCTGGCCCAGTGCCATGCAGCCTCAGGTCCCTGCTGGTTACTCATTAAGGCTTGTTTATGGTAACTCGGCCTCCACTGCGGGCGCAGCCACCTTGTGTTGCGGAATCCCTGACATCTTGTTAGAGTGTGACAGTCAATTTGCATATTCTCTCTTTATTAGATGTGATTCTTGGTCAGATGTAAGTATACGTACAGATCTGTTTGTGTTTATA